>NC_088858.1:45115508-45415508 GCF_963853765.1 Magallana gigas | reverse complement strand
AAGAGAAAATAGAGAGAGTTTTTTTGTTTGTAATTGATTGTGTAAGAGGAGTAATGAGTTATCGCTTTGGTCGATGAGTTCATGATGTACCTACAACATACGTGTGCTTACAGTACAGGTCACACCGTCACCAAAAGTAGTTTCTGGCGGGTTATGCAGTTAATTACCTGACAGACCCAATAGACATGCCTTTCACATATTTCCTTCTCGGTTTCTGCTTTGGTTGATGAGGATGACTTTCAATGACCAATTAACGTACAAATCTGTATTGTTGTTGAAACGCAAAGTGAAAATAATACTTTCATGAATAATTTGGCGAATTTCCTTATGCATGTCCTGTCTGATTGTCGTTATGTGGTTAAGAAAGAACTTTTTGTGGTTTTTTATCAAATCAATCAGTGAACAAAACATTGAATGTGGATATGTGAATAGACAGTGTCCCTAATGAATCCTTCTACTACATGCTCAATAACCCATTAGCAATGGATGCATTCTTGTAAGGAGGCTTTAGTGATGCTTTCCTCAGATGAACTTAATTTTTTTGATTTGATGTTTTCCTGTTATGCTTCTTTTCAGCTGTTCAAAGAGGCAGAGTTCCACCAACCCAGCATCCTTTCCCTGGACAAGTCACGTGGGCTAACGGGGACCCATTAAACGGACACACATACCTTTCAAGTTTCATTTCCATGCTACTAAGAGCCGAACCATATCCAACATCTCGTTATGGACAATGTATGCAACCCAATAACATTATGGGCATCGAAAATATATGTGAATTAGCAGCAAGGTTGTTGTTTAGTGCGGTAGAATGGGCGAGGAATATTCCTTTTTTCCCGGAATTGCAAATTACAGACCAAGTAGCCTTGCTCCGAGTGAGTTGGAGTGAGCTATTTGTCCTGAATGCTGCCCAGTGCTCTATGCCTCTCCATGTGGCGCCTCTTCTGGCGGCTGCTGGCCTCCACGCAAGTCCAATGGCTGCAGATCGCGTTGTAGCTTTCATGGACCACATTCGAATTTTTCAGGAACAAGTGGAGAAGTTGAAGACTCTACATGTGGATTCCGCCGAGTACAGCTGTCTTAAAGCCATAGTTTTATTTAGTTCAGGTTTGTGTCTCTTTTACAAAACAAATTTACACCCTTCTTCTAATAACAATCTTGTTAAAATCTAGTTCGAAAGGTGCACCTGTTTAAAAAGACAGTTGAAAGAAAGTTTTTCACGAGATAATAAACTGGAGCACAAAAGGTGCAAACAAAGTTGGAGATATAATATTCCATTATCCAACTTTCCACACAATAGGAATAGAGTCGTTCCATGTTTCCCGCAGACGCTAAGCAAATAGTTTATATTTAATATTGATCAGAAAAAGGTTTTACCCGTAATGAATTATGTTTAAATAAATATACACAAGAATCCTCTCATGACTCCCTCGGGTTTTGAACCCTGTTAATTGATTTCATGGTGAAAATGTTGCATAACTCTCTTATTATTTACTTTTCACCGCTATATTGAACACAGTATCGTGTCGAGGGCCTATCATGAAGGAGAAATATTCAAATAGGCTAGCAAAAAAAGTGTTTTAGTTCCACAAAAAAGAGAATTGATGATCCATTGAAATTAAGATTGAAAAGTGTTACAGGCAGTAAAATGTTCTGTTTAATTTTACAGATAGAAAACCTGAACCAGTTCCGTCCCAAAGACCCGCGGTCAACGGATACAGTGAGTATCTTCCCTTTTTTCAACTCTCGCCTAACTCTCGTTCATTAACGTACACAAAGAGACATCTCTTAAGTGTGATAATGTAATTAAGTCTTAATAGTATAGAGAAAAAAATGTACTCCATGTTCCTAAGATTACAAATAAAAGGAAATCTTAACGAGGCGTGTCGATATAGCATATAAAAGTGCGGTAGCATCTGATATCATTAAATCGTCTAGTTTTATATCATGCTGCGTAAACTCCAAAACGTAACCTGCTGCAGAAGACCCAAAAGTCGTCTGCCAAGTTATCAACTACTGGGATATGACCCGTTATGCCCTTTGCTTGCGATTTTTCTGCAGGATGTTAAAAAAAATTTCGGCGAATCCGAAATGAGATAATTGGGAATTAACAGAAGGAAGCCCCTTGGGTCTTTGTGATGGAACTGGGATCCGGTGTTTTGATGATGTCATTTTGATATGTGTGTCCAGTTGTCGCGTAATATCTTCTAATATTAAAATATTTAGAATGCTCATATTCTGTGAATAAAAAAGCTGTAGGCATCTTTTAAAACAGAAGCATTTGACATATATATCATAGTTACAACGACAACAAAAATTCTCAGAAGAAACATTTTGTTTTAGAAAAATATTATCATTGGCTAGATCTGTGGACAGTTGACTGTTGAATAATCTGATTGTTGAATTACAAACGTTCATTCACCTCAAAATGGCCAAAACAGCATACAGAGCTATCAATCAAACCATTGGTGCTTGCAATGTAAAGATTGTACGATTTGAGCGACTTCTTTTGATCCCGTAGTCGACCATTGTAACATTCATACAGGCCGATCACGGTGACCTAGGACGCTGCAGGGCGACATATAATACAAATATGTAAGGCGTTACATTAGGGCGACATAATAAGCAGACTATAATTACATTAGGGCGACCTATTCTGTACACATAATAAGCAGAATGTAATAAAAGGCTCTGCTTTAAGGTGACATTCTGTACATATAACACAAACCTATAAGGCGTTACATTAGGGCGACAAGGACTGTACACATAATGAGCCAAATATGATATAAGGCTTTACATAAAGGTGACATAATCTGTACACATAAGAAGCAGTATTTGATTCGAGATTTACAAACGGGCGAGATATTCTGGGCGCTTAAAAATAAGCAGAATATATGATATTGCTTAACAGAGAATGGGGTTCTCCATAAATCTACCCGGTTCTTCTTTTTTTTTGAAATAGCAAAAAGAAATATTTAAATTCACAAAGGAAGAAAACTGAATGGTGAATCCATAAATCTTTCCATCTTTTTAGAAATACACTTGCACTTTTTATATAAAAACTCATTTTATTTTTTTACTATGAAAATTGTATGAACGCTAAAAATTTTCGCTTGAAAACATATGCGAATATTGCACACAACTCTCCTTTAATATTTATAGAGAAAAGGCTTATTTATCTATAAAACGGGACATTTCACGAATCGTTTACTTACATTATATATAAAATATATACACACCGCCGCACAAAAAATCCCAGGGGTGATGAAAAGCAATGCCAGGCAGCTTGGAAATATTAATTTATTGTGGACGGGTTTATAAACAAGTGCCACAGACGAGACAAGGGTCACACTAAATGACGAAGTACAAAAGGTACAGATTTTTTTTTCTTTGTCTAAATATAATAATATGATATTTGATTCATTTCCCCAAAAATAAATTTATGAATGAGAAATAATACATTCTTCTGTAACAGAAAATATAAATAATAAAAATGTGGAAATTATGTGATAAATCTAGAATTAAAAAATGACGAGGATATTTCTAAAGAGATCAAATTATATCAGAAGAATTGCGGTATTTTCAACGTAGACTATGTGATTAGTAGTAGCCTAGTGAAGAAACCAAGGACGTTAGGAGCAATAAATACTTGTCGGGCAATCAGCAATACGATTATTTTCCAGCACCGGATCTTATATTAATGAGTTGTTCCGAGTTTTCTCCTATTCACTAGATAGCAAATATTCCCACGATGTCTCCACAATATCAAGTGCATCTTTTTGTCGTCCTGACCGTACATGGTCAATAGCTTTTATCAATGCCCTTTATTTTCTCAAGCGACCGAGGTGATATGCACATTGTATGAATATCCAGTGAGATGATGGCTTGAGTTTTATTTTGAATTTATTTTCATGATGCCGTCTTTTTATGCCTTCTTATGCCTGAAAATATTTTTAAATGTCCAATATTTGTCAAAAAATATTTTTAAACGTAAGAAAAACATAATTTTTTCAGTGTAAATTATAAAATGACAAACATAACATAGCATTCTCACCTTAGAAATTTAGAGCATTGTAAAAAAATAAAATACCGTTTTTCCTTAGAAAATTCGTATTTTCCCCGGATTCTGTGGCAGTTTTAATATTTTTTGTGTGAAATGTCGCGAGGGGTTACATATATAACTGACAAACAATAAAAGATTAATTAACACTTGTCAAGAATTTGATTAAGTAGGAAAAATGAATTCGTATTTTAACCTCGATTCAACCTTGCATGGAAAAGCGCCATAGATCAAGTGAGCTGTCGCAGCGGTTTTTCTTGTGTTTATTATAAATACCTACACGAATTGTCGGCGAACACAGACGCGAAGAAAATATTTCAAACTTCATAAGAGTAAACACATTTGATGATAAAAAGCAACACCCCTCCTGACCCTTTGCATTGGAAGGGATTTATGGAGGATTAGGTTTTCCTTTCACCGTAGGATTTTGCATCAGAAACGTAAAATTCATCTTACAAATGCAAATAATTGAGTGTCAAAGAAAAGGGCTGAACTAGACGATTCTATAGAAAGATCGAAATGCTTTGACCCTTAATGTAGTTAAAATACAGGTGAGGTTTCGGGGTTTCTTTACTTTCTTATGTAACGTTTTGTCGACTTAAATGACTCCATTAGCAATCTTTGCGACGAGAAAAATTGACCTCCAACAAGTAAGCGGCTGATATGTTATCTGTGTAAACCTAGCAATGTTTAAAGATTGTCGACTAATTCTGTCTCTGTTATGACGATGAAAAGATTTTCAAAAGTACTCAACCTTTTCAGACCTCGAGAGCACCTTTTTTTCTTTCTTTTTTTCTCTCTCTCTACTGCACATTACACAAGTGTGAAACACTGCATATGATTGTAAACCTGCTGAATAAAAAACATGTTGCTTCAAGCTATAAATAATTTGGCAATTCTCCAAAAGCCTAGTTTTGTTCAAAGATTACGTGAGGCAATATTATATCACTATGGTGCAACGGTAGGCCATTTCAAATTATTTTTTCGTTTCTTAAAAAAATCTTATCTTGACGGTGAAACTAGGATAAGTGTGAGACTCAAATATGGCAGAACCTCATAGAATTCATAATTCACTGTTAAAAAAAAAACTAAGAAAAAAATCGAGCAGATAATTGTATCTATTGTTTCAAATATTAATTCATGCAACAGAAAAATTATAAAAGGAGGAAAATAATGTGAGATAAGTTAACACCAGGTGAACAATGCAGCAACGAGGAAAAATGCGTTAACTCTAAACACCTTGACTTTTAAGGCATTTAGCCCCCCTCTCTCTCTCTCTCTCTCTCTCTCTCTCTCTCTAAGGGTCACGTGCACGTCTGTGGCAAGTGATAGGAAATAGCCTCAGGTGTTTCAAAGTGCAACCTATCATGTCAACCAATAAACTTCGAAAAAATTGTTTTTAATATTTTCTGACACACGATGTCTAATTAATTATTGTAATTTCGAAACAACAATTCGTTTAGTATATTTAATGAGTTGAATAATGTTAAGAATGAAATCCAGTGGACAAAATTTGAGCCAGATGTCATTGGCATTGTTGCCTTGTGTTGTAAATAAACGATAAAATAAAAAAAGGAAGACCAGTATTTGACAGTCTGCATTCAAAGTAGAGCAAAAAATTAGTGGCTGTATGAGTTATGAATAATTTTCAGCATCGAATGACAGTGTGCCATCTGTCCTTTTATTTAAAATGACCCAGGATTTCACGCAATACTTCATATATATTCATATCTTCGTTGAAAATTGTCATTATCGATATACTGTTATAGAACCAATAGGGATATCCGTATGTCTCCGTATAAAGTAATAATAAGTGATGAAAATTTATGAATTTATAAATTAAATAAAAGATCTGATTTTATTTATGCAAATGATCAATAGACTCGTGAAAAGATAAAATGTTAAAACGCAACTCTCCCTTTAATTTAAAATCGAAAACTTTAACAGTGTAGATGTACAATATACGTGTAATTTGAAGAAAAATGTGTTGCATATTCTTGTACAGTTTTATTCCGCCAACGCAAGGACATGAATATTTTTACTTGCATATCAATTCAGTTTATTCTCGTGCATATATACCTTGTATAATACATGTAACGTGTCCTTAAAAACTGAACTACATATATAGAATTTAGATAGTAGACAGATGTACCTCGATAAAGAAACCCTCTGCCATGCAGTTTATACAAAGGGCAAACTACCATCAGCTGTTATGCAATTCATTCGAACTTCTAAAAAACACGCCACAATTTTAATGATAAACATCGGCTGATATTAAATAGAATATTACCAATTTAAGTATGAACAATGTACATTTTGAAAAAAAAATTGCCAGTTACGTTTTGCGATCAGGCCACAATGTAAAATGGTTGTTAGGAATATTGCATGAAGGTTTTCTGTCCGTAAGCCGGGATGAACCGCGGCAATTTGCGGTAATTGTCGAACATTAGATGCAGCACCGAATCAGATAATCACCCAGCTTTATGAGGACCGTACAACGCGATCTAAGTAGTCCCCGCCCCCCACAAATTAACCAGTCTCGATTCCAACCTTATTGATCGAACTCACCTTTCTGACAAATAACTAACATGTTAAAATACCTGAATGAATTATTATTTATATTATCCGCCCGGGTGATGATCATTTCTCTGTTATGGGACCTTGAGTGCGAGATTGCCTTCAAAAGCGATATTGATCCTCTTACTTCTGCGCTATAAACGCGGAATCAAACTGACATTTAAGGGAAACACACAGTCATGTAAATATCACTTGCATAAAAAGAAGGAAACACGAATTTCTCGCTTGTTTTATTCCTTTAATCTGTAAATATCAAGTCGTGTGCGCCGCGATAAAAACTAGAAACTTAACTCAAAAACGCTTATTTTAGAACAGATTAACGTTGAAATAAAACTTTTGCTTCGAAATGAATTTTTTAATATGGAGATTAGATACCCGATTTTTGGTAAAATTTTATTCTTTTACGACTTTTTATCAAAAACTATTTTGATTGAAGTGAAGAACTTTGAAATCTATCCATAAATAACAAATTTGCCAGGAGAAACAGACGACAAAAGCGTGCGACATCTGAACAAAAAACAGGTCGACATGTCCTCAATAATCTCCATTTTTCTTACATGGTTCAGATGCAAAGTTAGCGAGGTTTTCCGAATAATGCGTCGCAGTTCACAATTGCCTTTGTGCTGGAGAAAGATGTATGCTCATTAGTATTTATATTATGCAGGAAAGGTTACAACAGAATAAAAAATAAAACGACCTGCAATATGCCTAGCTGGGCCGGGGGAATCTCGTTATTAACATTTCTCCTTTGCTTATTATGTAACGACCAATTTAATGCAAACACTTTATCAGGGCGCGCTATGGGGAATGGTAGCCGAATAAATGGCGATAAATTTAAAAGATAAGTTAACCTTCAAAAATCCACTGATAAATATGTCTGCCTTTACACAGCTGCTTAATTCTAGAAGACAGAAATAATTTTCTCACCCGGAATCGGGAGATTGCATTTTATCATGTGCATGTCGGTTCTCTCTTTTATGTTTTCGAGATACATGTAGATAACAGCAGGAAACGCAACACGTAAACTTTTTGAAGACGAAATGTTTAACATATTGCACAAAATATGAGCAAATTAGTGCAGGATACACAAATATTTACCAAGGTTCGCTTCATATAATGTTCATCGTAAACTTGGCAGAGTTCATATTTCTCATCTGTCGTCACACACCCAGGCAAAAATCTCAGAAAATAAGCAAGTTCTGTGTAGGGGTCTTTTGGGTCAAACGAAAAAAACAATTTGTTTTATTATCTATGGTGAATTGATTACAAGAAAGTGTCCATTAGACGCTAATTAGAATAGAACCCCTATTTACTCTGGTCATTTTGGAATCCTTGAGGTATGAGTCAGAAATATCACAACTTTATCAACAAACAAATGTGCTTTGACAATTGAAATGTTTCTCGAAATGCAGTCAAGAATGTAATTATTATTTCCAAAATATTCATGGAAATTCTTAAGAAAACGAGACAATGGTGTAAAGTAATATGAAAGCAAAAATAACAGATAAACTTTCACCTTTTCAAATTAATTTCCACGCAGCATAAATTAAGATAAAAGTTAATTTGAGGGCTCATATTATTTTTTTCGTGAAATGATAATTTAAAAAATATAATAGAGGGGTTAACTGAACACAATTAACTAAACGTTAATGAATTTCCCAATCATCTGATAAATTAATTTGAATTCTATTTTGTATAAACACATGGGTTCACGGAGTTGATATGGGAATGATTCAATTTTCATTGTCAAATCGAGCTAATCAGTCTGAATTTTGCATGGATTTTGCATGCATTTACCCCATATCTAGTTTTTTTTATAGACAACGAATCGATTACAATTTTCCAATAAAAATAATCTTTTTGCAATTTTCTTCCGCAAATCTTTCAACATATTTTTAAAATGAAATGTTTATTCGGAGATTAGTTTCAAACAATATTGATATGCGTTGCATACTGATAAAGTTTTTCCCCCTTTATTCAAATAGACTAACTTGTTTTATTCGCGTTTTATTAAGTGAAAATATATCAAAGTGGAATTCCTCAGTTTATTCGTAAATTATATTAATTCCATTATTTGATCACTCCCTTTTTCAATATTGCGAAATGACCCCCACCCCATCCCTAAAAATAGTTTCAAATGCTGCTCATTATTGCGGGCATTTGTGGCTTGAAAATAACTTTTAAAGAGTAAAACTTCACACCTTGAAGAAAAGTAGTATAAAACTTTAAATCGCAGATCAAATTTTCCGTATATATACTGTCATGAAAAAAATGTTCGATTTGTTATCTATTATTCATAATTTATTTATTGCTGTGAGAAGTTTTCAAAATTGAATTAATTCTCAGATTCACTTTTTTCAGACGCCTGCGGGCTCTCGGACGCTACACACATAGAAAACATACAAGAGAAATCTCAGTGCGCGCTGGAGGAGTACGTCAGGAGTCAATACCCCAACCAACCCACGCGGTTCGGCAAACTTCTCCTGAGGCTTCCGTCGCTCCGGACGGTCAGTGCGCAAGTCATAGAGCAACTGTTCTTCGTCCGTTTGGTCGGGAAAACTCCGATTGAAACACTCATCAGAGACATGCTTTTAAGTGGAGGTTCATTCAATTGGTCATATATGACTATACAGTGACTAGCCGAAAATCGAATGATAGGGCACTATTGATTACTACTCACACCCAGTCTTTCCAAAACTTGAAACCCCCCTTTCCCCCTTCATTTCTCAAAGGTTTGTACAAAAAAGTCATAATAGTTTACAGAATATTGTTAAAAAGATATTTTATATATTTTGTTGATAGTTATGTATTTTCTTTTTATGTTTAGATTGTTGTTATAATAGTGTTAAAATCAAAGACGCATTTTTGTTCTGCGCAGAAAAGACCTAGTTTTCCAACAAATTTTCGTTAAAGACCGCACGCATTTATTATTAGAAATGTCCATTCATTTTCTTCTGTTTCGTTTACATAGAAACATGGGTTGTGCCCCTTTTGCTTAAAGCTTTGATGTCATCAAATTCAGTCGAACTTGGTATGCAGGTTCTAAAAATTTTCCAATGTGTCAAGCAGGCAGCTGATTTAATGACCATTAATTAGAAAATAAAACACCACGACTAATTTTTAGTCTCGTTTCACTTCTCCTCTGCTCTGAGCCATGAATCCCGAGAGGCGCTAAAGTCGTCATGTAAAGGAACGAAGGGCAGAGAACCCATGCTTCAGTCTCGCTGTGCATTTGTTTTCTCCCGCAATCGAAAGTGAAATTATTATTTTGTTTTTTTTGCGATACCAAAATGCCATGATATAATCAAGGCTTCATCAAGGTTGAAAGACCTTTAAAATTTCTACATTTGTTGTGTATCTTGCCCCTTTTTTGAGTCGTGCCATGTATAGCCCTTTAGCTGAATGTACGAAGTAACATTCCAGACATAATCAAAATCATGTAAGTGGTGCGCATGATTATCAAGATAATACTATAGCAATACTTTTTGTACATGTATTCTTAACAAGTTAAAAACTACAACAGTTTTTTTTTTAAATATTTTGTTGCTTCACTTTTTGTAAATGTAAAATGCATGCGTTATAATCAAAACATGTTCCTGTGGTTAGCGGCGATTCACCGTTGCATGGAATTAAAAACATCATTCTTGTAACCCAATTTTGTTCAGTGAACCTTCGCAAAATCAACCGTGGAGTGAAAACTGCAATTTGGTTGATTTGAAGTAAAATATTACCTTTTCCCCTTTTTGCTGCAATTCATGTTTTCATTCATTTGGTTATAAACCGTTTATCATTTTTACATCGACTCCATTTTTATACCCAGCTAAAACTTTTCTCATATGACATTCCACCAATTGTATATATATATACTAGATAGATTTTACAGTAAAAATTATTACAAATCTGCAATCTGTAGTAATTTCAATTGCTCTCCCAATGTAGTTGACTATTCATCCGTTTTGTTTTATTTCTCCCTAATCTTTAAGCATTAGTTTCCCATTTCCGCTTTCACATTTGTAAAATGTTTAATTTGCAATCAAATCAGAGCATAATTGTTTGATTAGCCCCTTTGATCGCTTGTGCATTTTATTGAATAAATCATCCAAACCCCTACGAATTTAGGGGAGTTGCTATGTCATAACAGTATATGTTACAGAGGCCAAAGAGAAATCACCCCTTACACTGTGCATAGAGCAGTCTTTTAGTATTATATACAAGTTTTTTTTATTATTATTATAAATGTACATTTTTGTCCATGTTTATTCATTTGTAGATTAAACCTTACGTGTCTCGATATATATATGGGGTCATCAGCTGGTGTGCAATCATTAACTTACTTTACAACAAAAAGCTTGATGGTGGCCTCAGGGTCGCTGGGGGAGGGGTAGGGGCTAGGACATGCTTTAGCCATATTTCTCTTTAATCTTTTTGATTAGCTCATTTTGTTCACCCAAAGTTTACTGAACAGAGAACTTATGAAGTTCTCCTTTTGTTTTTCTAGTCTTTTGAAACCAGTGCAAATTTCTCCCAATGCCACGAATACCAAAATGATAAATATCATTTATCCAACGAAAACGATAATAATGATTTTAAGCAATTGATTTTTTTTAAAATAATTTGTTTGCTTCTACATATGAATGCTTCTGTATTTTTAAGTGAATGGTATCATAGAATGATTTACTTTTCAAAATATGCCAAAGGAAAGCTTTCGCCATAATATTTTTTTTTGCTTTTGTACGAGAGCCATTTATCACTAAGTGTTTTGTTTTAATTATTATTATTATTATTACTATTATATATAACAAAAACCTTATCACAAATATACTATACCGAGTTGTGAATGACTGACGTCACATGTACATTAATCCTGTAAACGAGCTGTTACGGTTTTTTTTTATTGTTGACAGTCTGTTCAAAAGAAACTCTTACAATGATCCGTTGTATATTACGCACATTACAAAAAATGAACTCTACCTAGTCTGCATGGTAGGACTTCAAATATCCGGTTCAATGGCGCTATGGCGCGGCGACCATCGTAGGAGTTTCGTTATGTATGTTCTAATTCCAGCGACTGATTTTTATGACTGTACTATTCTGTGTTGTGCTACAAAGTGTCCAAGACACTGTCTTCTGTCCATGGCTTATGAAATATTAAAAGTGTTGTAAAACGACCATTGATATCTTGTTTCTTGTTCATTTGGTAATATTTGACAACATTTCAATCTGCCTGCAAAGCATGCTGGCAAAAGCTGTCAGAATATGCTGTGCTGGGTCGGCCTATTTTTGACAAGGCGGTCAGACATAGTTATGTAATATTGTTTACCAGTCATACCATAATGCATGAACCATCAGCAAATCAAAATAGACTTGATTCAGAAAAATGTGATACGCAACATTTTAAGGAAAGAAACCCGACCCGGTGAAAAAATTCTCTTTATGATAGAAAGAAAACAGTAATTTATCACACGAGAATGACGCCAATTGGCTCCGGGTATTTACTAAATAAAACTGACATTTATCTAATAATGAAAAGGAACAAGCACCTATATATGCATGTATTCAACCTTGATATGACCTCTAAGTATTGCTGATATTCAATCACCAAACACTGTACTTATGATTGCATGTTACCTTTATAATTTATGTAGTCGAGGCTGACAAATATTTTTTTGAGGAATTACGATAGTCGCAGCGTTATAATCATATTGTGTCATTTGTCCAAATATTGAATGTCGAAATATAGTATTTCCCTTTCGGGTCACATTTCTGGAAAACGAAAATAACCTTTCGCTTATTTATATGTAGTAGACATGCTTTATGAAATTTACATCTGTCATATTACACGCGTTTTGAATAATGAATGTCTCCAAAACCACAAGGTGTGTTTCAGACCATGAACCTTCGTCAATTCTTCAGTCTTTGGGATGGGGTCATATTGTCTTCTAAAATATATGACATGTGTTGGAGTAACGTTACCAACACCAAATTGTATATGTTTTGACGTTGGTGTTGACTTTTTTAAATATTTAAGATGATTTCAATGGGGTTTCTAAAAGTCTGGTATGAAATATTATAGAAGCAAACTGTAAAAATTGTTTGGCCGGTACGCACTCGTGTAAACACGTGAAATATCATATGTAAACCACAGACAGTGAGAAGGGCAGGAAAATAAAAGAGCAAGGGTTTTCTGTTTCACATATTGAAATTGTCCAATTGGCCTAGATGCCATCGTTTTTAGATAAATTTCTTATGATTCCGACATGTCCCATACATGTTTATCAAATAGCTCGTGTATGTTTGGGTAGACCTATATTGAATATATTCTTGACCTTACTGATTAATTGATTGATATGTTCAATGTCGTTAAATATGAATGTCAAATAAGTTAGAAAGTTACAGTTTACATAGTAAAAATTATGATTTATTCTTCAACTTTTTATATAATTCAATTTTGCCGAGTAAAACTCCACTACATGTCATGTTGTTTAATAATTGTATAGAATATCAGTGCCAATCTTGTTGGGCTTTTTGGGTCAAAATATGCTTCTTATAATTTGGTTTTAATTATTATGCAAACTGCTTTATGTTGCAATATGGCTATCGAGCACCAGATGTTGCGCAGTCCTTCTTTTTTGAGTGATTACCGAATGACCGGTTGACGTGAATGTTAGATAATCTACGATTGCAAACCAGAATTTTATCTCTAAATCTTTCTATCGAAATTGCAGGTTTGAAGGTTATAGATACGTGCTTTATAAGTAGTCTGCTACAGGGGTCGAGAGCAGGGGTATACAAAGAAAGTTATTGTCCGGGGCATGATAGCTCCAAACATAGGGCCCACTCAGAAAACCATGTTTTATCAAAGTGAGGATAATGAAATATTAAAGCATATCCGTTTTTCAACAGTCCGTCATTGATAAACAGGTTATGTGAAAGGGGATCAAAACAAACAACATCCCATCAACTGGGTCAAATAGGGTGGAACTGTATTAACTTTGGAAAAAATATTAATTTCAAATATTCAAAAAGTCCATTCAAAAATCAAATCTGATTCCAACATAAAGTCGGGTTTTTCGTGTAGTCTATCACCCAAAGCACAGATTTTACACATATCGAGTTATAGCCGTAATAAAAGCCTAATGATATATATCAACGGACTACCAAAGAAAGGACCGTCTGGGAACGGTTTATTTAACTTTTTCTTTAAGTCATTTCGTTTTTTGCACGAGCTGCAGTCTTCGGCAGAGATTTAAAAGTCAACCGCGTCTGATCTCCAAAGTGACATGGAGATTACGGCTTCGGTGTCATGTAAGTTACCGGCAAGTAAAAATGTGGATTTAATTAGACGTAGACTGTTTTAAAAGGTCTTTGTCACTAGTTCGCGGCAAAAGAGCGGTGACGATTGGGTTATAGATATAATCTATCTGGGGTGTGCGGATGACCATGTGAACACATTACGGAGACCCGAGTTTATTAGGCCTTCATTAATCCCCGAGTCTCGTCTTGCATGTTAAATTATGCATGTTCTCATGTAGAACTGTAAATAGGATAGGTTTATTATTATCATTCTGACATGTGTCTAATTGTTCGTAATGAAACCTTGCTCCTCTTACGCTCCCAGCTTTCTCAAAGAAAAGTTTCTTTTTACCGGTTCTTATTGAAAACCAGTTTAAATTGTTTTTGCTTTTTACAAATATCATTATAATAAAGATAACGTTTTATAGACAATTTTTATGGTCTGTTAAAAAATAAAATATTCTCGAGAGGGCTTGAAAACCCATCACACTTTTTGAGCATTACTTCCATACATGTATTTCACATTTAAAATATCAATGTATCTAACTCTATAAACGATTTGGCTTGCTTGTATTGTCGTTCGTTTTCTTTTTTCCTTTATTTTATTTTTGGACAAATGACACAAAAGCTCAATCGATCACACAACGAAAGCTGTCGTAACTATAACACATATTTCGTGTTTTATAATTGCAGCCCTCCTTTGCAGCCAGTTTATTGTCATCTTCGCCGTTTCTTCGCCATCGGCATCGGATGATACCTTATGCTCACTGATTAAAGTAATAAAGTCTGTGCCCACAATCCTCCATTTGTCTCTCTGCTGCACAGTGTTAACAACCTTCCTTCCATATTCCTGGCTAATATGTTACGGAACGGATGGCGTGTAGATTTAAGGTCTTTCCGATTTCTATCTGCGGTGGAAAAATAATTAAAATTAGTCGGATCGTTGTCAATGGGATGAAAAAAAAAATAACTAGGCCGCAGTTGTAAAAGAGCGCCTTAAAATGGAAACATCTCAATTAGTCGTGAATGGAGCTAGCCGACACTCCATCAGGCAGAAGTGTTCCGCAATATCCTAACAGCCATTGTGGTGAAATATCGGAAAACCACAAAACCCAACCCGCCATTTATGCAGATTAGGTTACTGTGTGTACAAGTTTTAAGATTAACTTTCAACGAGTAGTTATTGATTTTTCATTGTGAAAAAATAAAAATTATCACCGGATGCCTCGAAATTTTTCAAAATGAGATTTCTCGAAATAAATATATTTTAACACCCTTTTGTTATAGAAACTCATTATAAGTAACTGCAATATGTAAATGAAAGTAAATGCTAAGCATTACTCTCTGAATTATTATAGACTTTCAAAAGAATTTACTTTACAAAAAAACCCCAAGTATTTATTATAATCAGTGGCTTAATAGATTGACCTCGTAACCTCAGTAAAAATATATTTTAAGCCTCTTGTATATTTTTTGCTAGCATCAAAATTTTACCACAAACATGAAAGAAGTAGATGGTGCGAATTAACTTGTTAATTTCCATGCACCAAAAACTATGAGGTATTGAAAACTAGTGTCATGTACGAATTTAGAATCTTGATATTTTTTTGTAAAGGACACAAGCATGAGATAAAAACATAAGGATTTATTTATTTTTAAAAATACGGACAAATGGTCTTTAAAAATGAACAATACTGCAAATTGATAGGCTACTTAACCCCAAAACGCACTTCAAACGGGACACAACAAAACTATTATTTATCAGATACCAGATCACGAAATTTGTTAATCACTTTCACATTAATGTCTAGTTTCTGATTTATAAATTGAGTTTAAAAATGGAGATAGCCTTATTACTAATTATGAATAAATGTATATCTATATACAATAGCCGACACTTTCCGCCTCAATTAATTAACGGATCATTAATTACTACCGTAGATGATGTAAGTTCTAGATTTTTTTTTTACCATATTCCTCTCTTGTTTTGTTTTTGCCATATGTCTTTATTCAGAGTGACGTCTAAATATCCCTTATTTGAATACCATTAAGGAATATATCATTTAGAATCATAGCAGGTTGTGTGTACTTTTGAAATGATAGCTTGATTTGGTTTACAAGGGGAAATTCTTGAAAGTTCAATTTTCTGACTATTCAAAATATGAAATCACAAATGATTTAGATAACTATTTTTTCTTTACTAATTAGGGGACACATACATGATTTGTCATTTTAATTCAAAATCATTATATAAGAAAATTTAATATTTTGAAATACAATGTAAACATTTCTTCCTTATATGTGTGATTTATGGAAAATCAACTGACGGATGAAATACAATGCAAATTACCCTTCTCATTCTCGCTGAAGCACCGACATATCAGTAAAACTGTATATGCCCTGTACTCTCCTTATGAACAATTGCCTTTTTTATCTTGTCTAGTCTGCATTCAAGATGATACGGGTCTTTTCTTTCACTTTTACGGTACAATTTTCGGCATTGCTCATTATGGACGCGGGAGTATGATGGTACAGAGAACGGGTGTCGTCTGCAGCTTGTTTTGACCTAGTTTTTAAAAGAAATAAAAGCAAGAAATTTTTACACGAGAATGGATTTCATGTAATGTTTTTATCCGCAAACAATGAGATCAAGTTCCTAACGAGGGACATCTGTTAAATTTAAGATCTCGCGTTATCTTGTTGCGAGACGTGATTTATCTGCCTCTATCTCCACTATAAAGCATTGTACATGGAACGAGCAATTTATAAAATATCTGGCGGGCGGCAGGGATCATGGATGAGAGAAGGGGGCTTACATTTATGGCATCAGACATATCTAATTTAACCGGTGTTAATTTCTGTATCAACAGATTCAAGGTCGTCATATTTTTTGAAAATTTTATCATACGTGAGGGTGTTTTATGTGTATTCTAAAATTATTTTTTAAGATACAACGTTCTGTCAACAACTGCTTGAGAAATGTACATGTTTCTCAATTCATAAACCTTGTCAATTCTTCCGAGAACTCTTTGACGTGGCTTTAATATTATTTTTAAGTCTTATTTTGCATTTCTCAGAATATCAATTACCGTAAACAAACATAATATCTTAAAACCTGTATTCTTTTCAAGAATTAATTACAAAAAAAAAATAATACAAAAAGTACTATACATCAAGTGTATTTTATTAACTTCATACATACAATCAAATTCGAATTTATCATAATAGTTATTATTGCAAAGACAGAGTATTTACCTGTCCTATCAGATGATAGATATATATTCACCACTATCATCTAATAACCTTTTGTCATGTATGCAGTGTTTGATACTTTATACATGGATCACTGGTGCATTGTCCATTCTGTGCTTCAATTTGACAAAGATTGTATTCCCCCATCTAAAAAAGAGAAAGAACGCAAATGTGAGAACAACTAATGGCAAACCAAAGATCAGAAGTATAACAACATAACTCTAATTGTTATTTTCATTTAACCTTGACCTTAAAAGGTGCAGAGTATACTAGTGTGTAAAAAGATACTTTTATACAGACAGCAGGATAGAGAGTTGACGAAACTGGTTTTTGCACACCTGAAGTCAGGAAAATTCGTCTTAGTAAAGGAAACTCTTTCAATGTCGTGTCACACAAGGGCTTAAAGTTTTTCTGCCTGTCCTCTGCCAAGAATGTGTGTACAGGCCATGCTTGCCGAGCATTCCCCGAATTGCCTGTTCATTAGGTATCACACCATGCCTTCACCGAGCGGGTGTTTGGTTGAATTTCTTTATTTGATTTCCGACAGAGGAAACATTGTGGTAGAGTTTTCTTATCAAGCAGACAGACCATATAAAGACTTGAAAAAATCCAAATATGCAAACTTTTCAGAGTTATCTGCACAGTCAAAAAGATTGGCGAATGCCAATGGTCCCCGACCGAGGAATTTCAACGGGGAAATGATAGGGTATTCTATGGGATTGTCCAAATTCGCGTCAACGTTCCAATAATTTCTAAACCAAACATACAAACACAGCGGAAACCTATATTCAATTACATAACTCCATTATTTATTACTTCCTTATAACTTCATTTTAACTGCGATAAACAAACGCAGTTTAAAAAAATTTTTCCACCGTAAATGAATGTTAGCAAACATTCTCATATTTCTTGATTAATGATCTTTCCAAGGTTTTCTTTTGTTAAAGTACCCTATGATTGTCATATTAAATAGAAGTTAAAAAGCATCGCTGTGCATTAGCAATGACAACAATATTAAGTCTTTCTTTTTTTTACTGTGACAAAACACTTCTACCTTGTTAGAAAAAATTAATTTCCTTAAAAATATTAAATCATCATTTTTGAATATTAGTTTTGAAAAAAAATTCAATATTGGAATCTTACCGAACAACTAACGGAAACTCTGCAGAAATTTTGACAACTGACACCTTATGTGGGAGTGGACCTAAAAACCTGCAACTTAACGACTCGAAATATTGCACAGCATTAATATTCTAAGAAGCGGGGGAGTGCAGAAGCTTCAAAGCAAATGTCAACCTGCAATAGATTGACTTGCAAATATTATTCTTTGCGCGGGAATTATCGGACTTTTCAATGCAAAGCACGTTTTTTGCTGGGATTGACAAAAGGGTATCATCTTTTCCTGACAGGTCCGATCCTCAGACCATTGATAAAAAAAGATGGAGATATGCATATAGAATATCACGGTACGAATTTGATACACAGTTTAATTTCAAACATCCTGTTGCTTTTCTTACTTACAACTTATCTCAGTCGACATCAACACACACCGCTTTGTGGAAACTATGAAAATAAAGGTCTGAGTGAAAGAAAATCAAACATTAAAAATCTATCAAGGCAGATGTTGCGCAGACTTAATCGACCCCAATGTTCTGTGTCAGCGATCCGACTGTTTCTTCCTGCCATGATGTACCAAAAAACAAAACGTCTTTAAGACCCATACCGGCTGCAACCTGGAGTTGTCTAATGCATGTGCATACCCATTTGCTGCATGCGGTGTTGACAAACACGATCGATTGACATCTACTCAATACAGTTCAGTAGGTGTAAAATCTAAATACACCCTCTCTCTATTCCTCATATGGATGTCACGAAAGGAAACAAATTGCCAGCAGTCTGCCCCGATATCCCAGGAGATGGTGTTTTTATACTTATTTATTTAGCTTCTCCGTTCAAGACCATCATAAAAATACCTAAAAACAAAACAAAAATCGAAAAGACTTTTTATTGTCGCTAATATCACATTTATTCAATTATCCTAGTTTACAAATTTCACTGCCACATAGTAGAAAATGAATATTGACATATAAAGTCACAGAGATATTCCAGTGTAGATTCATAAACTTAAGATATTTTGAATATTGATCATAGAATTACAAAATAAAATGGAACAAACCTTATTTATTCTCAAGTTTCTGCGTTTAGATAAAACAATACAAATCAGTAGAAAATTTTAATGGACACAAACAAGTAAAAAGGGGACCTTGTGCACGCACAGATTGCTAAATGAATAGGCGTGCTAGCTGCATAAAGCCCTGTGACACCTCGGGCTTAACAGATAAGGGATAGGAGGAGAAAGTGGGATAAATTGGAATAGACTGGGATTTACTTAGTGTACCTTGTAAAAGTTTGAGAAGTAAATCCATTTGCCAAATATAGAACTTTTTTTGAGAAGTCATCGAACTGTCGAAAAGCTTTTCCTTAATCCACCCTCAATACATTATGGACTGGTTCTGGATTGACAAATGGGTAACAATGTGTAATTATGTTCGCTAATTTTGAACCGGATGCGCAATTCCCAACACCGGAAATGTCGGCAATGCGACTCGCAGCTTCCAGTCTTTAGTGAATGCGGAAGACGTATTTCAGATAACCTTATGCTCTTTACCAGGACAATTATTATCAAGTATTCAGAAGTGAGGACCGCTAACTTAGTATAACACAAGTACCTTCAAAATCTAGATTTATTCACAAGTACGTGCTTTGGCTCAAGAGCACAAAAAGATAACTGGGAATTGTGTCAACAGGTCCAGAGATGATTCAAAGAAACTCGTTTCAAGAGAAGCCACTAGTGAGCTCGTCTTGTACACTACAAACGTCCTCTCAATTCCACGAAAGCTTACTTAGTAAGAGATAAACGATTATATATATATATATATATATATATATATATATATATATATATATATATATATATATATATATATATATAAATATGCTAAATTTGCGTATAGTTAATTAAAAATGTCAGAGTTAAGAATTGGACTTTATATTCTCTACTTTTACAATTCGGAAATGTTCAAGCCCCCCCCCCCCCCCCCCCCCCAAAAAAAAACCAAAAAAAACCCCAGCAAATCTGCTCAATGTTCATGTTGAGTTTTCCAGTCAATGGAACAATTTTACTTTGTCGAACTTTCAAAATATTTTATCGTGATCCGTTAGTAAATTCATTTTCATGTTATAATAATCTGTTTTATATTTATAGAAGTATAAAGAGGCATAAAGGGTATAACAAAAAATATTATATTTTTTATGCTGCAAAATTATATCCATGGATCTTATCTCCTATTGACTAAATGCTGCTAATTTGCTTAGAAATTAAAGAGCTTTTAATATCTAAGAGTTATAAAGTACGCACTTTTTGTTAGAAGACTGCTCAATGTAAATGAATACGGTAGCATTTAATAAGACATCAATTTACGATGTTAATGATAAATGTTTAGCATCTGTGCATGTAACTTTATTTCTGTATTTATAAGTAAAGTAAATAATGTGGTGAATAGCTTATAAATATTAACGCACAATGTATTCGGTACAAGTAACGTAAAAAATTACTTTTGGTAATTCTTCGTTGTATTCTCACTACATGTAACCTTATGATTTGATTTTGGTAATCCTCCCTTTTTGTGTATAGTTATGAAGTTGCAGTATTTCAAACAATGTAACTGTATTATATTAGCTGTTTGCCAATTACTAGAATTAAGAAATTATAGTTCCTCATTGGTGTAACAGATGAGAGTAAATTCTGAGGGTAAATTACTTATGCCTATAGTATATAAATGTACTGTGCAATCATCAATGTTCATGGCTTTCGTGGGTAACCCTTGTCCACGAATTTACATGGAAAGCAAATACAAAAGCATTTTTTAAAAAATATTTATCAACATAATACCAAAAACTTGATACCAGTGATATAACGTCACGAACATTGACCCCCACGAATAAAATGATTCCACAGTGTGTGTGTGTGTGTGTATATATATATATATATATATATATATATATATATATATATATAATCCTTTAATTTTCCTTATTGAATTGTATTCACCTAATTGAGTGTATTATGGAGAAAAAGGCGAATAATTAATTGATTAAGATTATTAAAGTTTGAAAAGTGATTTAGGTAATCTTTTGTAACATTTTAATTTATTGTTAAATTATTCTTTCTGTACTTGTAATTGTATAAGTAATTGATTTGTGTAATTTATAAAATTGTACAGAGCTGTAATTTTTTATTTCACATACTGTAAAGTGTATTTATAACTTTATCAATTGATTTGGCCAATGCTTTGTTATATTCAGTAACAGAAATATACAACAATTCCCACACTGTGCTGTACCATGTACATGTAACTGAAAAAAATCATAAATTGATTGTCATTAAATTTTAAAATGTTCACAGGTCAATCCACCAAATAAAAGGCGTACAATTAACTTTATTGATGATTTCGGTAATTTAGTAAAAGTGGTTATGATACATTTCGTACAACCCACATAATGTACTAGAACATGACTATATATCAGTTTTCGAAAAAAAAGATATTCAATTAACAATTCATAGCATGGGTAGTTAAGATTGCAAATTCCAAAGATAACTGTTTGATAAGGTAGTAATAGTTGCAAGTAACTATGGCAATTGATATAGGTAACATTGCCTTATATTTATGTACTACAATATACCAAGTTAGTGAGTTGTTCGGCTATGGAAGATTATAAATCTTATCAACACCAACCCAAAGTGTCAGGATTTGGAAATGTTGCAGATTTCTGCACAATAACCACAAACTCTTGTCAAACTCTTTCACATTTCCAGATCTCTAGGCCATGAGTCGACCTAGGAAGTTTTCAGCAAGTTCAAATTCAACGCATTCTATCGACCAATAAACAAGGCACATTAGTACTTCCTTCATGCAAGAGTGCATTGTTTTCAAGGGAGACAATGCAGTGGGACAGAAGCGGCCCGAATCAGGAAGTATCGCAGTCTCTTTACACCCAATTGCCGATTCTAGAGGAGTCTTTTAATGATGCATCGTTCCAAGTGTTTCTTTAATTGGGGGAATGTCCCGGAATCTCACTCTCTCCAACAAGAACTAATTAGACAGTCGTTTTGGAAAGAAAAGTATCATCACAACACTTGAGAATTGAGTCACTAGGTGTAGAAGTTGTGCATGAAGACATAACAATGTGCTTTTTGGTGCTTACGTCTACTTAGGTCAGGGCCAGAAAGAGAGTATATCAAAAAAAAATTCCAACTTCTTCTGAAGTATGCAAATCTTCCGAGGCATCAAAGCAGTTTAAGTTTACATCCTCTCTGCATCCCATATTTCTTTTCATCTTTTATTTAAGCTCGAAAATTACACCCTTCCCAACCCCCTTCTTTTTTTGGAGTCGCTGACAACGATGTCTGAGTTTGACCTTGGTTGTATAAAGCCATGCATATCAACCTGCCTTTCCTTCCTCGAGTGATAGATAAATACACCGAATAAATAAGACAGTTAACATGCTCATATCTCAGCTCGACCCGTTATCTTTCTCTCTCAAGACCTCAGCAGACATTACGTCAACTCAATTCAGTTTGAAATTTTACATTCCCTTTAACACGTTAACTTTTTTTCAATTTCAACTTTCTGCAACCAAGCTGTTTCTTTACCCTCGTATCAACACGAAATAGATGAGTTCCCTTCCCTGCATATGTAAAGCCGACTCCAAAACTCATTAGAAGTTATTAGTGAACATGCATGAGAACGTCTTTGAATCTGCAAGAGGTTCACCCAGTGCCATTCACAAGAAGCCCGATATCATACCCTATTATATAACTATATATACATAACGTGAATCGCTCAGAGACTCAGGCGCAGAGCATTACCGTCAAAACATTAACGAGATACACACACGTTTTTGCCGGGAAACTGACGGGAGGGGAGAGAGTACGAACACCAATATGAAGCACCACGACTGTAGCTGGGAAGGCTACTGGGTACGCTGTCATGCTGGTAATGTAATGATGATTTAACCTTACAAAATAGAGGGAAACTATAGGAAAAAAACACCGTTTACTATCGCGTCGTACGAGAATTCGACTTTTATTGCTTTCCAAGAAAAGTGTTTTCTTCATCATAGGCAGACTCTTGGTATTATCGGTCCCACGGTAAATTCTTAGTTCACTGGATTAAAAAAAAGACAAGACCGACATTTCACTGAGTATGCAATCGGTTGCAAGGTAGTAGAAATCATGAACAAGCAACAGGACCCCTGTCCACGTAAGCTTACCAATTTACTTTTTATACTCTTTCAAATTCAACTAGACTAAGACTGAAGAAACATCTCAAATATAGATTCTGGGTTGTAACTCTCATCTTCATATCTGATGACACGATAGAAGCTAGGTCTGTCCTCCATACTCTGTAAGCTGATTGCCTCCACCGGTAAAGTGCAGTGGTCCTCCCGCTGCTAAGTAGCTCACTCAGGAGTCAGTGCCTCGCCTTATGCCGCTCACCATGTGTGAAGTACCGACTTATTTTTTGTCTTGGGCACAAACCAACATGTCCTCTTCACAAAGACCAGCAGGGAGGTTAAAAGACAACGACTTTGGATGAACAAATATGAATTTAATCAGTAGGTCTTATTTCAGGGTCTATACATTTAACTAGCCAGGAAAATGCGTGATGGTATCGTAACAACAAAATGTGATGCTGAAATCAGTATTTGTGTTTTGATGCTTTTAAAAAATACCTGTAGTACACCGATATGTAAAAAAAGGTTTTTTTCATGTTTTCTTGTGAATAGATATACTGAGTATATTGTATGATGAATAACAATGAGTGTCTTTGCTCTACTCTCTCGCATATTCAAAATATCTTAATATTATTTCTCATACTATCATCTTTTCATAGTCATGAACAAAATGGGTTGATGCTAATGATTGCAAACAATTCGCGGGGATAAACTGCACATATTAATTACCCAGACGGTTACACTCATAACCTTTGACCTTTCTGTCCGCACCCTGCAAGAGCCCTTTAACTGATCTCTTTAATTTGCGGATATCCCAGAGATAAGACAATATCGTATATCCAGGTGTTCCTAGTACAATTAAATTATTTGATGTAATCTGACGATAACGACCATATCCTGCTATATCTGGTGGGCCTATCTCGAAATGTGCAAGGGAAGTTCTTTGAAGGCTTAACATTGCAAGAACTTCAGGACTATAGATGCACAAGTTGGCGGACCTGCATGCCAAAGGTCGCAAACCTGTCCCACTTTTTAATCCTGATGAAAAGGTTAATGATAGAAACAGGGCAATATGGAAAGAATTTTAATGTATAAATGTTGAATTTAAAGTCTTCTTGATGCACAGTTTTAACATATATCACCTGAAAACCGTGCACAAGGTATGGCACAGGAATTTCATTACACGAACGCATTAATATTTGGCTGGTTGTTGAGACTCACAAAGTTTTCCGACACTCTAAAACAAAAATACAAAACTCTTCAACAGTTAATTATTGATTGAGTTAGCGATGACCTGATGAGGAATTCTGTTTTACCTCTAATCTTTACTTCTATAGGCATGTTTAGTCCACGCGTGATGTAACATGGACGTGAAGGAATATACTTGACAATTCCAAGTATGTCAAGGTAGAATACAAGAGGAATCAAGTCTGTCTGCTTTTTCTTGTGCCCAAAACAAATACATCAAATAGAAGTCTCGGCTACGCCTTTTAAAATTTGCAAGATGCATTTTACTTTCAATTTTTCTGAATTTAGAACTTGCAATAAACAAGGTTTATAAGTTTGACATAAAAAATAACTTATTGGCTTGGCATGTGGTGATTTTTAAAGAATTTTATGAGTGAAAAAAATAAGGGTATATCATTACTTGATCGTGTTGATGATTTTTACGACATTATGACATGTAGGTGACAATAATCCATTTTATTACAACAGATAGGGACATTCATCTCGGTGAAATCATCCGATCGTTGCGCAATTTTAAGTCATGTTTGGATAGGCAACAATTGCTCAGAAAGACATGGAGAAAAGATACAGATCTTTCCGAATCAACCCCCGATACGGTCGACTTCCCTCTTAAAAGGTGCAAGTTTACGGGGCGCAAAGGATCACATACCGACCTAAACCCCTTAATCATAGGGTGATATTTTTAATATTCATCCTTAGTTTTGTGCTGATGTATCAATCTATCCCCGTAAAGATATCGCATATGAACTCTTCAGAAAGAATTTTCAGAAGTACAAACTCTCTCTTAACAATATTCATACACTTTTATCTTGATCACTTATCTTGTGTTTTGTAAGTCTTTTTCCTCGAAAAGTACGCTTTTCTTGAATGTATGCATGTAATTTATATCGATGAGCAATATGGTACAGGTAATAAATTGTATTGGATATCACAGACGAGTAAATTTTGTGTGTTTAAACTCTACAGGAAGGGTCGTGGTCAAGCTTTGTCTTAAGGTCATCGACAAAGGTCAGGGTCATTTTCGAATTTATATGATTTTGTTTGGGATCCTCTGGTTATGAAAACGATGCAATATAACAAGCGAGAAAACACCTTGTAAGTGAATTGATTACTATGGGTTCCGTCGTTTGTCTCAATATTTTCAATGGGTTAAAGTGTTAGATTTTACATCCCTTGTCAGCAGCAATTTAAGATTGTATTTTCTTGACACCTTTTTGGAATTCAGTGTTATGGAAATCATAAAATGTACTTACAAAAACTCAATAGCGAACCCACAAAGACATATAACGCTGAACCCAATTTATATTCTACAACAACGAAATGACATCAACTCGGTCTAAGCTCATTTAGCAAAACATAACTATATGAAATAACTACAGCGATAACCGACTTCTTCGCCAAAAAATTGTCATTACATTCAATATATACTACGGAAAACGGAATAGCAGTACCATAATCGGCCAGATATTGCTAGCTAGTGTGATTAAAACCAAAATAAGCCGACCTCATAAAAGGGGTAAAATGGGCCAGTAATGACATCCTGCCTAGTTATTATGGTGGGTTACATCCAGAGCTTTTTAGAACGATCTTGTAATGTTAACCGAATCGCGGTTTTATACAATATTAACTGCCGCTTAATCGCGTCGGTACTCGGGCCATGACTGAACGATAAAAGGCCACACCAATAAAAAAGGACTTTTACCACTGCCAAATTAAGCTTTCCAAATCTGCAGCAATGCATGAAGACATAATCCGGATTAGGTAGTAGGCAGCTTCCGGAAAATTACGAAATCACAAAGAAAGGGCAAAATCGAAGATGAAACGAATAAATTGGGTAAACGATTAACCCGAAGTTGTGATGTGTTCAACATCATGTTTCGGGGTAATCCAGGTCGAATTAAAGGATAACAGTTCGTTTTATAGGAATAGTTTTGATTTATGGAAAAGGGCACCGAGATGCTCTATCATAATTAACATAATTTTTAATTGATCGATCCTTGTGTTTTCATTGTAGGTGTAAATGTATTGAATTAGGTCTTTTGCATTACATCTATCTTAAAAATAGTTCAGATCGAACGGTACACAGGTAAATATTTTTATTCTTTTAATACATATGTCACGTACCAACGTTTTTCCCATGCTTGTTCACTATTTAGGGGTTTTCCGCAAGCGGAATTGGCTATTTATAGCTTTTACAAAGTGTACTGTTCGTTCCTAATATAGTTTCGATGCAGGAAACAGTACACAACGTACCTATTCCTCTAAATTAACTGACTTCGGGTCATTAAGTCGAACCAGGAAGAGTATAATGTTCAGTATGTGACCCCGGGGACATGGTCGTAACATCCTGGTGTTAGAAATTTATGTAATGTAGATCGTGTCCATTTCTATTTTAATTTACAAAATAAACACCGTAAATTGAAATAACCCATAGCAATGCATATTACCAATTTTTTGGATATTTTTTTAAATTTCACTTTTTGCAATTTCTTATGCATGATTTAATATAGATTTATATAAAATCAAATATTTTTCATGGCGAAAATATTCTACACGTAATTGACAATATATGAAGTTTAAATTTTAAAAAAAATATATATAATTATTGTGAGCTGATTAATTAGATATGTTAATTATATTTGATAATTTCAAAATATTAATGTCAACCAAAATTTTCGATCACCTTTTTCTAAGGCAAAGTCGTTGGTTTCTCAGTTTTACCCCTTTGGATAGAAGCCACCATCGTTAACGATTACCATCGTTAATGTTGATTCAGCAGATTTTATCAGCAAATCTTGTATAAGAAATCTATATTCAATTATCTATATTTACGTGTACAAAATAAGGTAAAAAGGTAGCATTTTAAAATAAATTGGTTTTAAAATTCATATTTTCACGCAGTTGATACCATGGTAAATTTGTATTTAAAATTAAACGCAATGTAGGTTATGTAAATTGAATAGTTTTGTGATATGAAGAAAATTAAATAAAACTTAACCCCGTTATTGCGTGCAATTGTTAATTTAAATACTAAAAAGGTTTTTTTTTTATTGCTATAATATATATTTTTTTAGTATTGTAGGAATGCTTAATTCGGAAAAAAAA
Source organism: Magallana gigas (assembly GCF_963853765.1). Lineage (NCBI taxonomy): Eukaryota > Metazoa > Mollusca > Bivalvia > Ostreida > Ostreidae > Magallana > Magallana gigas. Next base: position 45,387,679 of record NC_088858.1, on the reverse strand, counting down.
TATACAAATTTAAACAATGCTCTCTGTTACCCATTAAATTTGTGTATTTTTAAGATTTTAAATTTTAGAAATAATAATTCAGAATCCATTTATATGTACTACCGGTATCCCTTTTTATCCACTATGCATGGCGGTGTTATCTTTTATTATCATAATTATTTATTGCAAATAACTGGAACTTATTAATGTATAATACATTATATGATACACTAACAAACAACGAAAACATAAAATATAATAAATAAGGAAAACCATTATCAAAACAGGTCTTTAAATTTTTTTTCAATGTAATAAGCTGTTTTCTGCTGTCATTGGGTTAACAATATTAAATTCTTGGCCACATGAATGTCTTAATAACAAAGTTAACAATGATTAAAAAAATTTTTTTTGCAGCAAGTTAAAAATCAGTAAAAATTTATTTTTATTGTAAATTGGACAAAATCTATATTGAGACATGAAGGTTTTGACTAGGATCGCTTGTGAATAAAACAAACTGCAAATTGCGCACCTGCAGGAGAAAAAAAATGGCGCCAGAATCTAGATAAACTTTCTTAGAGGTTTGTATATATACATATACATGATTGTATATCGAGGCCCAGATCTAACAAGAATGGTCAGCCAACTTAATTGATTTAATTTATCAATTGAATCCAAACACAGAAGAATGAAAAGCAATTTAATTTAATTAGACGTTCCTAATATCCGTATTACGTAATCCAGTTCTTACCTACTTAAATTCAAATAGATAGGTATGTCATTTGTAATAGTCTCATTTTTCTGTCCTTTCAGACACCAAATAATGTATGTATTGTTCAGGATATGAGCTCTATTTTCAAGTGTTAGTGAAGTTTGATTATGAAGTTCTTATACAGTAACATAACCCTGATGTGGACTGAATAGTGTGCTTAAATCAAAGATCTCGCCCAGAACACCTGAGAGGACTTCAAAAGAACGTTGCTGATTACAGATTACTTCTAAATCCATGCACATTTACATATTTATTTCTTTGTAATGTATGCATTTTCACATTTTCTTTAGTTTTCCTCCGCAAATCCGATCTTATCTTTCATGGCTTTTTGAACTTGGCTCACTGCTATCCTTACCCTGTATAATCTGACCTGTACACAAAGAAAAGACACCGAATAGGTTATATTTTGCCGGTCCTCATCACACAAGATATTCTTATTAGGTCAGACAAGAATTATTTACCAATGATATCTTTCTTACCATTAGCAGACTGAACTTGTAGAGGAAAAAGGTGGAGAGTCCTAACCTTAAAGGGTAAATTTACTCAGCTTCGAAGATTTAAAGAAACATTGGGCTTTTAATAGGACGTATATCAATCGAGACGATAATTTTTACATTCACGACAAATTAAAAGATATGGTACGAACTTGATTGTAATTTTGCTCCATTATTATTCGTGCATTAAATGCTTTTGAATGTTCAAGGACAAGAATATCAGCTGGTGGTGCTTGTTCCGGATTTTGTACACGAATGTGAATCCATGTCCTGTTTTTGATTTATTTCAGAATAAACATTAAACAAGACAATTTGTTCTCACGTATTCAGGACAGCTGGTGACGATGAACTTGCTCCCCATGTCGTAATACCTAGAGTATAGTGAAGTGCGACAAACATCATTAAAACTTCTTCTTCATTTAAGAAAGTCAAAAGTCATGCGTAGTAATATGGTCAAAGGTGAATATCATTTCATCAAACCCCAACTCTCCTCTTTGGAACCCCTGTCAATGCCAGACAGGCGAGAGCACGAGTCGAGTGCTGATTGCAGTTTTCAGCACGATCCCTGGTTTGTTTTTCTATTACATAATAATATATGTACAAGTCTGGGTTCATGCGACTTGTCTTTGACTCCAGATATTCCGAAGAGGCTTGAAGTGGCAGCACTTGGGCGTGCAGTACACGACTCTTCTCCGGGTAACTACGACGCCCGGGCTTACAGAAGAATCTCGCCTCTATTACGGGTGATTTATGACATAAAGTGTTTGACATTTTGTATTTTATTCGTGTTAACGTTCACTGAGTTTACGGACGCGGCGACCTTTTTAAGCTGCAAATGTCAAACATCAATGCAACTTTAAATGTCCTCGACGTTTCGCATTTTTTCACTTGGTCGAAAACGAGCCAAGCGCCACAATCATAAAATTATTAAACCTTCATTAACTTCGTGTTATCTTCTCCAGGCATTGCAGAAAGACATCAAAACGTTTTTCGCAAATATAAAACACTTTGAGGTTTCGGTAAAAAGTGCACATAAAAGTGGAGAAATCTAAATTTTGTTCACCCGGTTAATCAAATTTCCGTCGTACAACAGGTTGCATGTCGACCTTGTACCATGCTGATAGCAGTGGGTGCAAAAATGAGAGCAAAGAAAAAAACCTACGAACTGAACATCGTGCATTTTCTTGTCCAAATTCCTTTTCCCATCGACATTCCCCCGTTTTACCTGGAGATACTTAATTATACGTTGCCATCGGCTTTTGGGGCTGTACCCCGTCGTTACGGCTCGTCTCGCACAAATTCTCGGGGTACGAGACATTTGAACTCACTTCATGGGCGGTCAGCTGACAACTTTGTTATATACGAGGCTGTTCTCCGCCACATATCATCCTGAACAAGAGATCCTTCTGAGGTCAATTAGGGCCGTACCTCTTGTGGCTTGCTCTCGACCTCAGACTTTCAAATGATGATATGTTTTAGACCGACACGTACGTTTAGCGAGTGTTGACCTTAGAAAACATTTCTCCAATGTCTACACTTGACCTTAAGATGTTGGCAAGCGATGAAATTGGATGTAATTCTCTAAAGTGTTTATACGACTGTCACTTTTCTGCCTTTCAAAGGGCTTTTAAGTGACCTGTTGTGCTAAAATATTTCAAGTGTTTCGTGTAAGTGACCAAAACATAACTATTCACACATCTGCGACTAGATTAAGAACTCGGTAGAATATTCTATGTATCTATGACAATATTAGCCGTGCAGAAGCGCATTTACTAAGGTAAATCAGAAAAAATATTCGAAACTCTTTCCTAAGCGAGAATTGTTTTTCCTCTCGAGATGAGTCAAATGAGGTAAACCAATATATTTACTTCTTACGCGCAACGCTGATTTGTAAACTAATTTGTAAACTTAAGACTGCCACACATAGAATTCGAACCCAATTGGGATACGATTCGACATAACGTGATACGGTATTTCTTACTCCTAATTTCAAAAAGGGGATTTTACCTTGACCTTTGAAATACAAAAATCAAGTCTAATCCTTCCTTGGCATGTATATTTTTGACACTCGACAGACGTCATGCCGATTTACAAAGATATGTTTTTCATGTATATTACCATATATTTAACATTATATCCTAACTCGCGTGCATCTCCAATGTGCATGTTTTGCAAAAAAAGGTCTGACTTTGAAAGTCAAGGCCGTTGACAAATGTAATGGTATGTTTATTGAATGTTATCTCGGACTGTTCAGCATTTGTGATGAGCTATAAGTGACAACCTGCTCCTTGCCACTACCTTGATAATGAACAGTTATGTGTATAAAAATACTGTGCATAATGTGCACTGTACTCTTTGCTTAGTCGTACAGCAGTTAACATACTTTCATAGAGACTTGTCCTTGAAAATAAAAGGGTCAAATGATGCAGTCAGATGCTAATTCGCGACATCTGTTCCATATATTTCCTCTACATTATGATATTGTCAATAGATTACTAAAATATTGCTATAGATTAGAAAATTTAACAACAGAGTTTCCTTTATTAAAAGATGCATTTCTATGTTGTAAAGAACTTCATTTCGCCCAAAATACAACTTGGTATTCCTCTATTGAAAAGCTGCTAAACATTCTTATTATTCAAAACATTATGACATATTCTAAAAAGGACATTGTTACTTCTTTAAAACAATCTCAGACTAAAAAATATTTGATGGATTGGCAGTACTCAAATGAAACACTTAAAGATGGCAAAATTGTTACTTATATATTTTTGAAAACTAACTTCAGACTGGAAAAATATCTTACTTTATAAGATCTGAATACAGAAAGCCGATCTGTAGACTGCGGATTATAATTGAATTGGGCAGATATAATAACACATCTAGAACAGAAAGAATATGTAAAAATTGTACACTGCAGCAAATTAACAAAAGAAAGAGAGGAACTATTTGATTTAATTTCATCTAAAGCAAAACATTTTACTAGTTTGCAAGATAAACAAAAATTATTTTGGATTTTAAACTGTGAAGAATTATATATATTAAACTGTCTTGGTAAATTTTTACAAAAGGCATTGCCTTAATTTGTATTTCCTAGTCAAATATTGGTTTTTACCTTTTTAATCATATGATAAACTATCTCAAATTTGTATGTACATTTGTATTTTGACATATTTATGTATGGTGTTTAACATAAATATACAAAAGACATTGTAATGAGTGTATAGAAACATACATATATATATATACTAATTAATTAAATGTTCATATCTGTCCTAGCTCTTTCAATCGTCCAACTCTTTCACTTTTGTATATGTTTATTGAATGTTTTATGTACATTGGATGTCGTATGTACAATCTTCATGTTGCCCCTTGAGGGCCCTTAATTAATAAATAAAGAAATAGAAAATTGAAATTGAAATACATGTATATTGTTTGTAATTTTGTCCGTGTAAAGTCTAAGGGTCATGTTATCCCTAAGTATAACTTTATTGTGATTGTGTTTCAGTCCTTTGACAGTACTTCTGGTGCATGCAGTCATATATTTTTTTCTTCTTTTAACTGCATTTTATCTTGATGTACATGTAGTTATTGATAACATATCATATTCCACGAGTATATACATATAACAACATATTGTAAATAATTTTTAGATACAGCTTTCGATTTTTCAAGTGATAGTTGCATGTTGACTCAGAACAGCACAGGTAGAGTTGATGTTATCTGATATGACTACTTTTGCAGAGATAAAAAATTGTCTAATAATATTATGGATTATGTTAAGAACCAATTTGTAGATTTATCATTAAAGTAATGATATATCCTTTAATACATTATTTGCCATCAATATTTCTTATTAACGATTCGTTTTCTATTGGACGTATTAGAAACTGTATAAATAGCTTAATCTCTGTATTGGAGAAAAAGGTGTAAAGATATGTAACAGAAAGCGGATGTTTGATTTCAATGAAATACAAAACAGCGGATGTTTCTTTTGTACAATTGCGTTTCTGTCGTCGTGTTAATTTCCAAACATTACTTGCCATCTGCTGCAAACCTGCACGACATTCAGGATCAAAGACAAGGAGAACAGCAGTGTTCGTCTCTTCTCGAGAAAATGTAGATTTCAACAGAGAAAAAGTATCCAATTTTTCATGTGTAACTGTTCTGTCATGACAGATGACATTTTAAGGATGATACAAAACAGTAAATAAATTGCGTAATAACAGGATTTGATTTCTTGTTTTGTGTTCTTGGTATTGTATTATTCAAAATGAAGAAAACCGCACTAGATGAAAACAATTTCGTGAAAAACAACGCTGACCAGTTTTAAAGTAGATAGATTGGTGAAATTAAGATTTTTTTTTCAGTAATTTGGTTAATAAAAATTATTCACCGGGTAACATGAAGATATATTTTTTCGATCGGATATGGTAAAATAATTATATGGCATGTTATTTGAGAATCTGTTTGAATTGAAAAATGACTTTATTTGCTCGTTATTGTTTTTGGTGTTTTTAAGAAATTGTTATAAAAGGTTAAACATAAAAGTAAAACAATTTTGTTTGTAGAAGTCGATTGGTGTTTTGTTCCGTCACGTGACAGTCGTCCTTTTGAAATGTCGAATAATACGTAATGTTGCGTTACTTTTTAAATTCGTGGCTATAAATCTGTATGTATTTTAAGAGCAATAAGCGTAATGAATATATTTATAGTCCACTAACATGACCCCAAATACTGATATGTTGTCATCGCATTAACAGTTCTTACATGTACGATCTGTCCAATTCCTGTCAGAAGGTAACATCCACACAATTTATAGGTGTCCAGAGTTCTTCATTTTAATTTTAAATTTTAACATTCTCTGATTTACAGCGGTTAATGAGTTTCTATAGGTGCACGGAATCTTATGTTTATTAATAAATCATACAATATTTATTGCATATTAGTGACAACCATTTTATTGGGACGAGTGATATAGATTGTCTGAATTATAACTATTTCGATGTGCATGGAATTTGAATTCTTTTATTTGATAAAGTATTTCAGACAATTGGTTATTGTTAGAGACAGATGAGTGACAATTTCATCTCCTCAATAATTTTTCTTTCATTGTCCGGCTGTTTCGTAGAACTGATGGATTTATGATGTTTCCAGATCGGTTGATGAAACGCTGAGTATGTGCGGTTATTGACAGACAATTGCATGGGGCACCACAAGGCACAGAATGTGACAGTTTTCAAGGACTTCAGCGACACCCAATCCAAGAGTCAATATGGGAGGACCACAAACCTCTTCTCTGTGCCTATTATTATCCCCGTTGTTCATACCTTTCTCTGTGTTTTGTCTGTTAGATAAAGGGTATTTTATCCTCATTTAACAAAATAAACCAACTCAACGTTTAATTTGTATCTGACACGAAAGCAGGAATACAGTTAATGACGAATGACGTTAGTTCTTACAATGATCACGTGATCATATTCATCATAATATATGCATAATGTCCACTGTACGCATCCCCTATGCTTAGAAAAAGAGATATAACTTGTGTAGTCTTTCCTGAACCGTTGGATGTTTATTATTATGTATTCAAACACTTTCGTTGTCTCTAAATTTGTAACGATGTCGCGTGAACTTGTGCATCATGTATGCATAATGTCCACTGTAATCTGAAAATATGCCCTATGCCAAGAAAGATCTACATGTAACTAGTTTATTCTGTCCTGATCTGTGAAATGGGTTTTCTTCAGTTTTTACAAATTATTTTTTGATTTTTGCTACAGTTCATTTGAAATGAAATTTTGATTTGCAGCAAGTTCAAGAATAAAAGTTTTGCATTCTTAATACCACTTATTTTATTTTTGAATGCAAGAGAGCAAATCTCTTATTTTTGAAAAGAAACCCTTCACGACAAAAGAGTGATCTTTATAAACAATATGGTTAAGTAAAACATATTGTAATCAGTCAGGTGGCACCTGAATTCGCAATGATCCAAGTGAGCACAATAAGCATTTCCATAACCAATTTTTATATTACAGAGACTCCATCTTCGAGATCCCCCACGAGTATAGAACGATCTATTCATGTGTAGGAATAACGTAAAATCTGATAATTAGGAATCACCTCTCACCTTCTAGTAATTCATCAATGACATGCGAGGTATTGCAAATCTATCACTATGTGTGAGCCAATTCAGCGGCACACACAGAGGCGATCAATGGTGAATCGTAGTCAAATTAATGAAGTTATTACCCGCGATGTATCGCCGATAAGTAGAAGCGATTAAACACCTCATTTATTTTTTATTTCAGAGATATTAAAGATACAGACACTCCAAAACGTGTTTTTTGTACCATATTGTGTATCAGATTTTAACAACTTTTATATTCTCGTGATCAGAAAGGGCTTCCAAAGATCCGTTACTGCAGCTTCCAGCAAGTTATGACTTTTTTCCTGTCATGATAGTTTGGTTTTGTAGTGATGCTGAGAGTTGGCAAAAGGTTTCTCCCCCGATGCCCTCAAACGTCTTGCTTCATTTTGTTGTTCGTTAAAAGTTTCCCGGTATCTTTCAATTACAGAAATTGAGTTTATAAGACAATTTAGGGATGATACCAGGTTCATTAGCAGAAATTAATCAGACGAGTCCTATTAATAACGTGATGTCAAATTGCTGCGCCCGCTCTAACTTTTTCTAATTAAAGAAATAACCTTTGGCATCTAGATAGTGTGTCTCATTGGTCCTTTTCCATCAGAGCGAACCACTCGGAGAACCTTTCGCCCGGGAACATGTTTTTGAAATACGCAATCAATCAAATATTCTGAATTCATCGATGCAGACCATTTCGAGGCTAAGGGCTAACAAATTGTATTATGTAGGAATACGCCCGGTGAGTTCGCATGTTGGCCCCTGGAAATTGTAGCATCCTCGACAATTCGGATCAATTAATACTTCATTTACAATCGTGAGTGGTGCATCGCATGCACAGAGCGTGCAGCATCCTGCCTCGGCCTGTTGTTGACATATGGTCATAGGTCTGTGCACTGGTACATCCTGCCCTATCCTTTGTATCTCTAATTCATGAAGTAACTTTCGAACTTGCATACCAATGCACTTTAAATATTGTTATCATTTTTTGTATCGGAAATATTTCAGATAGGTCTAGTTAATATTCATGAATTATTGAAATATTCCCGTCAAAATGTTGCAAACAAAGATCATATATATTGTACTATATATTGTATGTAAATTTTAGCCTGACATGTGCCATCCATTATGCCTGTCGGCTTTGTTAGAAATAAAACGAATAAATACATATGTCATCATGGTGAGTTTTTCCGTAAGAAAGTTTGATTGTCAGATGAGTTGTCAACCAAATCACTGCAAGTACAACCTGTACTGAAACAGCTGTTATTGAAGGCAAGACGTGATCTCGCCACGAGTCTCGATTTTTGTTGTTTCTCATTACTACGTGTACCGCAGAGGTCGAACCTTATTAATTAACATCTATTACTGCTAATTAGACAACTGTTATAGTTCGATTCTGTGTATTTGTAACAAGTGTGGGTGTTAATTTTGACAAAATAAAAAATTCGGCAAAATGAAAAAAAAGTACCGTTTTCAATATTGTTCTGGTTGTACAAAGAAAGCTTGAGTGATGTATTTGATACCCGGTAACTGCATCACACGACACAAATAGATCTGTCATCCAGAAGTAACATCCCTATTCACTCGCGTTGGCCCAAAAAATCTGCAATGGACCATCTTTTTTACAATATACTTGTTTCTGCGTACGTTGATCCGCATTTGGTGTCAAATAAAAATATATTCAAGAGTGTATGACATAATTTGCAATCAATCAAAATATTAAATAAGATATAAGTAATTGAAAACTTTATTTGCAAATACATCTTTCTTTTTTTCAAAATTAAGTTAGCACATAATTGATTAATAATTCGTTGTATTGGAATATTTCGTAGTCGTCATTTAAAGTAAAAAGTGTTTGTAAATGACCTATATAAACTCAGTACGTAAACCTCTAAGCCATATGATTTTCTTAAAGTTCGGGGAACCCTAAAATACAAACCACCCTGGAGAGCGAAAGAAATTTCTTGTACATCAACATTTTATGGGTAGCCAAGCATCCCCCAAAAGCTTTTCTTGTCGCGGTATCACTCTTATTGCGATTCGTCTCGGCAATTTTCTCCAAACCGAAAAACACCCCATATTAATTTTACAGCCAAATGATCGAAACTAACTGTCATCTCTAGCATAAAAAGGGTCTCTTTCTGGAGAAATGATATGTTTAAAATCCGACCATTAAGTGTCAGGTAGGTTCAAAATAAGCACCCCGCCGACAATCGCCGGGTCGTGAATGCCTTGTCCTGTCACGACCTCTGTCCAGCTCCTGAATGGGGAGATAGTGTGATCGGTTTGTTAACGTGACAAAGGGCACCACGGGTAAGCTGATAGGGCTCCTGTCAACCCGCGATAAAAAGATTGTCATTACTATCGTCCATATCTACAACCCCGTCAAGCAGAGGAATGGCGAATTATTTAAGAAACGATGCCCTCACGCTGCTCTGTGAAAATGGGACTAAGAAATTCGTAAACCATTGCCACTCTCAGAAATACACACGTATACTTTTATTCTTTACAGTACTACTTTTTGACTTTGAATGCTATGTTAAGTGTAACGTATATTTTTATCACCTAGTTATCAACTGGCAAATCGCTTTATTGTCTTCACTCATCATTTCATATGACATTTGAGACATTATACAATATTTTATGACATTATCAGAAAAAACTAGTCTAAATGGGGTACCAATATAAAAGAAACGAAAGAAAATAAGATGAAAATAAATATGTAAGGAAAAACCCCAAAATAAATGAAAACAAGCAGTAGACAAAATGAATATTCAGTTAGCATATATTAAATGCGCGTGTCAAGCACCAAGGTTAATAAACTGAAAAGCATACATGTATACACATATACAAGTGTAGGCTCTGATTTAGATCAATACGTTTAACCGTTACAACATGATTCATATCATGTTTTTCTTTACATGCGTATAGATTTCCTTTGAAAGTACTCTTCGCCTACTTAATTAAAGTTAGTTCATTCCTTGCTATTTCGCATGATGCTGACAATTGATACCATATATACCAATCGTTCCTTTGAAAGAAATACTTGCTTATTTACGACTCAGTTTAAATGTAATACCTTCCCCTTTCCAGCCGTCAAAAGCAATGGGACCGTCAAATATGTACAGAAACATGACTTTCAATTGTACTTGTCTGTTTACGACTTATGTTAAATATAATACCTTCCACTTTGCAGCCTTCCAAAGCAATGGGACCGTCAAGCAAACATGACATTAAATTGTAAATATAGCTGATAGTATACGGATAATTAAAATTACAAGATATTCCTCCTGTAATCTACTTCGAGTATCGATATGGAGGTTTATCACCATTGTTTTGGTTAGGGGTTTTCCGTTTGTGTCTCGCATATATATATGTAAAAATGTCTTGCTTATTTATAGGTTTTGAATAGAAATGAAGTCTAATTAAGAAACTGATGAAAGATATGTTTTTGATGTTGTTTAATTTATAAATTGCAAAAGTTTGAGATCTTTTATAATGAATGTGATGATATCAAACATAAATGTAATATTAATGCAAATATGATACTGTGTGTCATCTTTCTCATCAAATGATAAGTTATCATCAAATATCGTTTACCTCAAATTAAGAAAATGAATATTTCAGGTCAATTTCATATGAAAATTTATAATGATATTGGGATCATAAGCCCTAGGGATCTTTCCCCAACAACATTGTTATAAATAGCCAAATACACCTCAACACAAATACGACCATTCTCCCCTTTCTTTGAGTTTGTCTAGTTGTATAAAAAGACAAGGTAATGTCATTTCATGGGGTCAGTATCCAAAATTAATACACACTGAGCTTGTTAAATTCTCTTACTGCCGCATAGATTTCTGTTCACATTAACTCCAAAATGTATGTTTTATCTTTACAAAATTCAATTTACAATAAAACACTAAGCAACTATATACAAAAAATAAATACTGATAATTTTTTTCATAACATCTATTTTCGTCTGTTTAACTCCCAACTCCTCTCCTCTATCTTTTTTCCCTCTTTCTTTTCGATTTTTAGCTCACCTGAGATTTAGAATTCCGTTAACCTGCTTCGATTTGTCTGACTTTCTGTCTGGAATCTTTTTATATTTTTCACTTGAGAAAGTATTTATCACTTGACCAATTTTTACTAAATTTGGTCCAAATAATCTTTTTTAAAGCGAATATATAAAAAGAAAAATTGGGCGAGGGTTTTAAAAATATTTTCTAATCAGAAACACATCAACAATCATGTCAATATTAAATAAAAAGCTTCATTAATATGGTACAAAATGTGACCTCCGGATTAGTAGTTGGATACAAGGTCCAACAAGCAGTTCAAAGTGCAACATAAGAGTATATTTCTATAAAATTATTAATAATTACTATTCAGCTATTCAGATAAAGCGAGCACCGTATTCTAATTTGTTCTAACCTCGACCCCCTTCTCCCCTTTCGACGATTAGTGGATCCCCAATAATACAAAGACAGTTCATCTATGATTCAATATTATTGTGAACAAGGCGTTTTCATTTTTTTTTTGCAGACTCAAATTTTTCGAACCGTAAACACACACTGGTCCTAACTATCAATGGGGACCTAAGAGGGATACAAAGCTCACCATGGGAATAAAAATGGAGAAAACATTTTACTGCTTTTTGTTTCTCTTCTATAAGTTTTTCCTTTTGTTTTAATTAGTTTCTTTTATTTAAGTTTAAAATGTAGAAAACTCAGTAATATATATAATTGCTACGAGAGGAATATGCTTTATATTGGCATTTTTGAACGTTAAATTAACGGAAAATGTATTTCTTGCTTTTTAATGATGTATAATTACAGGACACAATCTTAGAATACAATTTAGAGGTTTCTAAAAATTTATTTTAATCTACATATCCGTCTACACGTTTAAACTAACCTTACCAAGTATAAAACCAAGCTTGTCAAAAGGACACACGGCCACCTAAAAACTTGACAATTTAAGAGGCTTCTTAGTAAGTGAATTTATCAGATGTTACTTCGACCTAAACGCCAGGTGTCCGTTAGGTTGAGATACACTATCACTTTTCGCAAGAACGGTTGATTTATGATAAAAAGAATTTTTCCTTTCGTACGTATATTACGGTTAAAAAAACTACATCATTATTATTGTTTGGCAAAACCTGCATTGCTGCTCCATATCTTTTACAGTCGAGCGAGCAAGGTTCTTGATATATGCAACTTTTTAAGTGTTGTATGCAAGTGTGCGTTACATTAAACAGCGCAAAAAACTTGACATTTGACACAGACAAATATGACTTGGATCAAGATTTGGCCGGATGTTGACTATTCGGAATGTCCGTTTTTCTCCAAATTTTATGTTACTTTTTACACTTGAGTGAAAATGTCTTGTGACAGAGTGTCAGAAACATGGACATTTTCTACTTGATCAGTATGAAATAAACTGTCGATTTAACAAACACTATTTGTTTTACTGCATTAAAAAATAGGATTGTAGCTAATCGGTGCACGACCGAATAAACCTAGGGGTTTTATTACAAATACTTTGAGAAACGTAAATTTTAGGTTTCCTTCTCATGATAAGGTGAAGTTTATATTAATTTTATGTCCATTGCATAACATCAACATTTTCCGAGTAAGCAATATAGTTCTGGTAAACTCGTGAATAAAATAAACTCGAAGGGATACAAAACATTAAACCTTTGCTTTTAAATATATTTAAAATAAGTATATTCATCAATACTAGGTCTTCAATCTTTCAAGAGGAAGTGCTAGCTTTTTAAATTAAATAAAAAGGTCAAATTTTTTCGTCATCGTAGAGTGTTACCGTACTGACTGTGTAATAGTTGCATTGCTCGTCATATGATAATAGTCTTGAAGCCCCGAGAAGAGAGCTGCACAATGGTTGCTCTGTGGAGAGCTACTGTTGCGTTCGTTTTGGGTATATCTTATATGTCACCTGCGCATCACTCACAGCAAATTAATTCTACTATTTTTCTTAATCTCACAGATGTCGCTTAACTCAATTCACGTAAAGGTTACATGGTGTGTGTGCGCGGTGACCTTGGAAACGCCTTAAAGGTCAAAGTCAGTATGAATCAGAAGCAATACCCGTGACCGATGTGCTTTTATTAATGTGTCCCAATGCATACTTCATTTTGCACCCCATAGGTATCCTTTGGCTAGTTCTTGTGTGAAAACGATCGCCATCTTCGTTGAATAGGGTTATTTTAATTTCTTTATCTTCGCCAGCCAAGGGTTTTGGTCAACCTCGCTCCCGCCTCTTGGATATCGCAGATGAATTTCTTAGAAATATCATAAACAGTATCATCTGAAGCAACAAGTGCAAGTGTCCGAGTTTGAACTATCCTATGTACTGAGAAAAATGTTTTTTGTGCAGACTTGATTGAAGAATCTGGTAGACACAGACGACACTCAATGCAAAGGTCTCAGGTGCCGTGATAATAGAAAATCAAACCATTCCCAACATACATCACTCAAAGGCAATAGCTATGAATACACGAAAATTAATTTCAGGTGAATGAACTCGGCGATCATAATAAAAAGTTAGAGGGGTCTTTTAGGTCTTCCAGCAAGTTTTGCAAAGCTTGTAACAATATTTTGAAAAATCATCGCCACAGCTGTATAGTTTCTATCGATAACACTGAACTCTTTTGAAACTACTTGATCTGCGATTGAAATATCAAATAAGCCTAATAATAGATTCCTATTGCCTGGCTAACATGTGTGATAAAAAATGCAACAAATGTTCATTTTGGCGTACTATTTGTTCTAGGAGTTCCTCTGATCTTGAAGGTCGAATAGAGCGCTGGGTCAAGTGAGGACAACCTGCCACTTCAGACATCACAGACTGGAAATAATGAAATAAACGGTGCTTAATAGATCAATATACACAAATAATTGAACCTGATAGGCGTTTGTCAACAGTCGGGTGGGGGGACAATCGATGTTGGAATTCGTCTGACTGAAGTCAAACTTTCCACAGTGGTATACTCAGTACTGTTATAAAAACTCGGAGAGATATTGGAGCTGGCTCATTCAGCGGGTAATCGGGGGCTATTATTGCAAAGTACACAGACGATAACCAACACAGGCAAACTAATGCACAAAAAGACTCTCTCGCTTTGTGTCCCCTTGCCACAGAGCAGTGTTTGTGGAGAAAACCTTACTTAGTGATCAATTGCTCTCTGTTGACACGAACCAGATCAAATATAGCCCCACTGACAAAGGCAACGTAACACCTTTTCATAACTGATATTAAGTTTTTTCCTCTTGCATTTTATGCGTTTAAAATTTACGTCACGCGCCAGGTAATGATTAAGTCCCTTTGATCTTGCCGCATGGTACTCAATCGCTGATCATCATGAGCAGGTTAAAAGACCTTTTACAAAAATTATTCAATAAACCCCTCAAATTCCCATGAAACGTCTCTAAATATGTCTTGTTTGAGTTGAGTAGAGTAATTGGGCTCATTGTTAAAATTTAGACGAATAAAAACACCCCACTCCTTAGCCATGTTTGCAGTCATTGATGATATTCAGGGTTAAAAAAAAAACTAATCGCACGACATAATAATTTCATCTGTTATAATACACACAAGAGATCTACCTCTCCGTAAACAAACCCGCCTCTATCACTAAGAATAAATTTAATTCAAACATGCTAAGAGAAAAAAAATTTCCCTTTTTTATTTATATATATTACAGTATGAGTATAATTAGCTTCCTAATGACTTAAAGTGTTGAAACGGGCTCGTGCTTTTTGAGAAAGGATCAGCGTTGCCCGTGACCCAGACGGATTGCAAATCCTTGGAGGAGGATGCTTGGGTTTTCTACATCACTGCCGACGATGCACCATTCAACTTCAAACGATCTGAGGCTCTTGATGTTGTAAATTGAATCTATGGAAGCCTCAAAAACTTGGAGTTAGCGATAGCCCCATTTGCTTTCGGATGCTCAACCTTTCTGATACTAGAACTATGTTTTATGAACTGTTTGCTGTCTGGAGGTCGTAGACTATCCGGGCCATCTAGTCGGTGGTTTGTCTTACCGTATCAACTGTCTGAGATATGCTTGCGTGCGTAAATGAAAATAAAAAAATTCCTATAAACTGAAGGTGAAGGAAAGTATGATTAATTATATCTAAATTTATGTACTTGCAATAATAAAAACAGACAACAGGTTTTGGCATGTTCTAATTGCAATTTTTACATCAAAATATTTATTAAACTTTGTTACATTTTATGAAATATTGCTAACATAATGTTCTGAAGAAATTTTTTATAAAAATATTAATATTTTATGTTTTATTTTTCTATTAATTTTCTGAATTGTAATTCATATAACCTTTCATTTATTATTTGAAATGTCAACATGTCCACTTTATCGCGTTCGTCGTTTTGAATTTTATCAAGATTCCAGCAGATTGCGTAACATAACCTACAAAACGCAGACGACACTTCTTTCAAATGTGCATATATACATATGGTCTCAAGTTCACTTTGGGGTATCCAGGGGTTGTATGCCAAAAGGTTTATGGGGTTTTCGATGGGTAGGGAGTTTACAATGCATCTCTATAATCCTGCCCTTCTCATATATTTCCCCCTATACTGCAGAGCATATCTAACTCTTAATTTGCGGTGGCCCATGTCACGGAAAAATCGTTTCTTGCACATTGGCTAAATTCAATTAAAGTTTGTGCACCCTGTCGGTAACCAAGATATCACGCATTACAAATATTTAGTGTCGGGTGAACCGCGCCATTTTACTTATTCAATATTAATTTGATTGTGACCTCGCCTGTTTACAAAGCCCCTCTATTGCAGTATACCCTTACACCCGATTACGCGGTCCTCAGAGAACAAATATGCTTTCGGTGCACAGTTGGGCTGTTGCCGTGCATTTGAGTAAACAGCGGCTTCGACCTTTTTTAAATTGCAGTGGGGTGCTATTAAGGAAACTCCTCTATAATGAACTAGCTTGGGTTCTCTCTCTCTCTCTCTCTCTCTCTCTCTCTCTCTCTCTCTCTCTCTCTCTCTCTCAGAGAAGTATAGAAACAAAAAGAACGAAACCAGCGACTTAGAAATTAGAAACAAATGTTCCTGTTGCTGGATTGCTCAATCATATTTGCTTTAGAAATTCGTGTTGCATTTTACCGGCTTTGAAGTAGAGATATCAAGAGGGGTGAAACTGGAGTTCGATCCGAGAACAAGAGGGGATTAGATAAATAGTTCGTTATCAATGAGGGGATTGCATGAACTCGCCTGTTGATCTAAAGGGTCAATGTGTGCCATTCTTTAGCTTTCTAATCAACCATTTTAGTGTCAATTGGTTTTTAATCAACATTTTCATGCACATTGGGGAAAATCTACTTTTAAAAACAAACCTAACGTCAGTTTTCCTTCCTTATATCTTGCGTGGTAAAGTTATCAGCAATGCTGAATACTAAACCATAGAAATAAAACCTAATTCTCTAGACAATATCCTAATTACATAATACTAACTATCCTCATTACCAAACACTTAATGAGCCTGTTCAAGTTCATTTTGTGTCGCTGCAAGAATAGAAAAAAAATTCCATTCGTATAGTGCGCGTCCATCATAGGCCAAGAGAAGAAGAAAAAAATATATATATATGAGAGACCCGGATGTTAACGCAAAGTCAAGATCTTGCGCCAAGGTCGCGACCCTGCTCATTTGCATGGTATGTAGACGTTCGTATTTCAGTATGATAGCAATACTATTATTACGTAATCCGCAGACTTCTGTTGGATTTATTTCAGGTTATAACCATATTTTATGACTTGTATATTTGATTTCTTCTTCAGATTTTAAAAAGCCATGCAATATGGATATTTGTTTTGATGTTTTATAGGGGCTAATAAGATTTTTTTTATCGCTTTCGTTGGGAAAAAAAAATAAATGACCCGTTAATTTATGTAGTGGTATATCGTGCCTGTTAAATTGTATTTTGGTTAGGGTGTTTGTGATAAAACAGTTCAGAGGGCAATGAAACAATTTGTGATGGACATTTAAAAAGAAACGTTAACGGAAATTTGATCAATAAAATTAAGACTCAGGTGTCACGGCTTTTAATTAATGAGTACAACTTAATTAATCTGCATACGTAATCGAGGGTTTATTCATTATGTTATTTGCATGTTAGAAAGGTAAAAGCTTTAAAATTGTAAACAGGTGCGCATTAAAATGTGCATTTAATTAAAGTTACAATTTATTTTTGCAAATGTTCCAATACAACAATTCATCACCCCAAGGGCTTTGTCTTAATCAGCGGCCGTAGAAATACGCTGAAATTTTTTCATACAAATTTCGCCATTAAATAATCTATCAAAACTGAAGATTGAATACCATTAAACATTGTAGTGCTTTTAATAATCAAGTTTATGTAAGTTCAAATTTGCCTGAAAAACAATTACACTTAAAGCACATTTTTCGTTAATCTTGCATATTTTCCTACATTAAATTTTATTTATTTTTTTCTACATTCCTCAATCGTTTGATTAGATAGAGTCATGCAAAAGGAGAGGAAATTAATATGTACACATTTGTCACCTATTCTTGCTAATTGATTTTAAAAGCAATAAATCACCCTATAAATTATCTAAAAATTGATAATCCATCATAGTAAACCATATTGATTTGCATTTCAAACATGATGGATAGTTCTACATAGAGAATGCGACGGCATATTTTCGGAGGTTTTTTTTTCTTCCGAGAATGATATTCATTATTGTCACTGACTTGCTTTAATTTATAGTTCAGAATTTGCCAAAAAAATTCAAGAAATTTTAAATAAAATAAAGCTATTTAGGCTGAGGGTTTTTTTTTAACAATGATTAAAAATATGATTCCATTTCAAGAAAGAAATTAAGGTTTTAAGTGATTATAAAATAATGGATCTTGAAATTTTTAAGATGTTTTGAAGAATATGTAAACGTTATTTTTTACCCTGAATAATTCTTAAATATGATAGCATTTTATTGATTAAAAAATTCAAATTCTACATTGGAATTAATATGATTTTTCTTCATGCGCATTTTTTTTTAAATTTCGATGTAAAATGTTTTATGTCTTGCATGTAAAAGTTTAATATTGTCTCCTTTTTTAAAACCAATTTATATAAATATTTTTTAATTCATAAAACATATTATACATGCAAAAACCTACAACCTTAGTAAGGTTATTATTTCAATTTTATTCACTATGCTTTCATCTGTTTCGTTGAAATCATTCAAAGTGATTAAAACAAGAAAATTACGATGAAATGTATTACGATATTTATACTTGACAATTCTATCTTAGTAAGGTTATTATTTCAATTTTATTCACTATGCTTTCATCTGTTTCGTTGAAATCATTCAATGTGATTAAAACAAGAGAATTACGATGAAATGTATACCGATATTTACACTTGACAATTCTATCTTTTTTTCGCTATTTTTAAGGATTAAATAATTTTTTTTTGCTTGTAAAACATTTCTCCATTAATTTTCAGAACATCTTCACATTATGATACTATTTTTTTTTTGTTATTGAGTATTTTCTCATAGACAGGGCATTTTATGAAGTTGGATAACTAAATGAAAAATATAAAAGAATTTGTCATTACAAGTTTTCTATTGTAGTTTCCCTCTTTCGTTTTACACATAAATAAGATTTATCAAACATTATAATTATGTCAAAATAAAAATTTTACATCCTATAGTTAAAAACAAAAAGTATTCTATTGTAATTATTTTTAACTCAATTAAAAAAAAATATGCTGATTTATTTACTGTAGAAATATACTTCAGATTTTAAATAGTTTTTGAACAAGAGATCTAAAAAAATAAAAACATTAACACCAATTTAAGCGTATTTTGAATGCAAAGATATGACGAGTTTTATGAAATTTTAGAATTTTTTTTCAAAGTGTTTTTTAAATTAAAACTAGAAAGCATCCATTTAACTTAAATGTTGTAAATTTTGTAGAACCGTTTGTATATAAAATGGATATAGAGCGAACATGTTAAACAGAAATAGAGGATACAGGAAAGTGAATTCACAAAAACGGTCCAATTTTGATCGTTTTTGTCGGACAAGTGGTTTCCCATCAGGAAGAGGACCTGAAAGGTGAGAAAAAATTGGTTTCTGAAATCAATCTGCGGCAATTAACAATATTAACGAAAAAGTATCCAGTCACTAATTGCAACCCATCAAATTAGGGAATCGACTTCATATCAACTGACATTAAATTTTTAATCCTTTAATGCACAGTTTTCAAAAACGTTCGTGCCTACACCCATTTTGGGGGCTCATCTTTTATTGTTGTCCGTTTCAAGGGCAATGACGTCACAAGTGCCTCTTTGTAAAGGGATAATTTCTAAAATTGACTGTACGCTGCCGGTTGCATAATATCTCCAATAGATAATTAAGTTGTTTTCTTTGGGGTCAATGGGATTTCCTCCTCTGTTATTTAGCCACCTCCTCAGGGCTTTTGAAATTGGGGAAAGGACAATCACTCCCCATATGTCGAAGAAGCCACTATATGGCTTTTTGTAACCATTTTGCAAAGAGCCGCTTGTATCGTATCTCGATCACTAACTTCAGTTACGACAGTCCATGGTCTTTATATGGCTGCGTTAAAAATTATTTTCTATGTTTGGTATATTTAGAAGCATAAATCCGCTTTTTTAACCATCAAGTTTATCTGCAGATCATTGGGGCTATAAAAGTTTTCAGGGGGTCTGGATTGAACAATGATTTCCCGTGATCAGGGGTGTAAATTCTGGATAACAAGCATTCAAAAGCTTTGATTTATTGCCTGCTTCATTGTCATATGTATGCACCGACGAGCTTATTCTTCACACTCAAAAGGTCCTCGCCTTTACACAGTCTTCTACAGATTGTGCATACTCCAGCGAATCCATTGAATAGGAAGATCATTGGCATATTGCATAAGGCACAAGGGTTGGAATGATTGCAGGACCTTGCTTAAATTAGCCTGTAGACAACAACAAGCTATAATTAGCAATGATTTGGACCCTCTTGACTTCAGAAATTTGACCTCTTAGCCTCATACCTCAAAACTGTTAGAACGGAAAATTGTTTATTGGATGGGAATTTTATTGATGTATTTAAAAAAAAAAATTAATTTGGTCTTCCTTGCTTCCCCGTTCTTATATTTAGAAGTTAAAATACCTAACGAAACGATGGACCAGGTATGCACGTACGTTGAACGTCAATATATCGTTAAATACATTGTAATAAAAGAGAAATATAAATAAAAAAAGTTTCTTGATTTTTTTTAATTGAGATGTTGAAAATAAAAAGATCTTTTTTTTTTAAAATAAGAATGATGTTTAATTGAGTAAGTCTATAAATTCGGCACATTACAATAGTTGAGAGCGTTCAATACTCTCTCTCTCTCTCTCTCTCTCTCTCTCTCTCTCTCTCAATTTAATGCATAAGTATAAACTAACATTTTCTTTCTTAAAACTTTATACCTAGACGGATTCTCAGGAAAACGATCCGTTAATTATGAACAAAATAAAAAATTAAATCTAATTAAAAAAATCAAATTTCTGACATATACACCTTATCACCAATATAATTAGAAAAATTAGAAGTTTATAAATAATTTTCAGATCAATTTTTGGACAAAGACCAGTTCTACAGAGGTTCAAGTTTTGACAGGGTAATTGTGATTTAGAAAGTTCCGTTAGTCATATGGACATATTTAAGGCTTAGGGTCTATTGAGGAACCCATGTGTATATATTTACAGATAATTAAGGAGTTCAATACAAATCAGATGATTTAACAAGAACCTGACATTACAATGATATTAGATTACCCGTAATTTTCCCGTATGTTGATATTGGACGAAATTTGATATTGAAAAATAGACAAAATACACAATATATTGCATAAGGGAGCTGTAAATTGGAAACTTGGATCGATACTTTTGAAAGCTCGCAGATAACTGATTGATTTATGAAAATTTTTAAAGATGTGTTGTTGTCTCTATGCATTAAATAATTAAAGCAAACAATTCGTTTAAACAGTTATTTAATTACAAGTGGCAAAACAAGTTTTTCTAGGCCAGTTAAACTTAAACATTTACGCGAATCTGCATGTTTTGAATGCGTACGCCTTTTCTTTTCTTTTTATACATAAAAAATTTGATCTTTCATCCTTAATCTTTGTTATCATGTTTTAAAAATATCCTTAATATAAGCGAATTTAATAAATTGTTCGTGATTTTTTTTTTGTTTCTGTTTTTTTTTTTTTTAATTCAATTGTTTCTTGAATTTAAGTTTATTTATAGAAAAAACTCATCAGTGTAGCAGCAACCATAACAGGAATATGAACAAAATTCTTAAGATAAAAATATTTATCAATTTTAAATTTTTTAAAGAGTTCAGTAAGGATTATGGATATAATAAATTAATATAGATAATAAAACTTCTTCAAATCTCCAACAATATTAAAAATATTACAGAAAATGTAAACTGTTTATAACGAGATTATCCGTCTTATGATGTGACTTCCTCATATCATTGATGTTAAATAATTTTCTTACAGTGTTAATATGGGTACAAAATGTTTTACGGTATAACCCTTCCTGGTAAATTTCACGCGAGACGTAAGTATTATCATTTAAACTAAAATTTTGCATTTAAAAGCATGCATATTTGATCGGTGAAAATAATTAATTATAGTAGAAAAACATGCGTGGAAATTATCAAATAATAAGAGCTTAGTACCTGTTCTTTTGGCACTTGATCATTGTTCATTTTTATATGTACTTTAAGAAATTAAAAAGTCATATTAATTTACTCTTTTCATTTACTCAAACGCAGATTTTCTATGAAATTAATACCCGTAATCTTTTTCATTAAAAGTTATATAGCTTTAAAAGAACAGACCAAGACACACAACAGGCATTGTCATTGGCGAAAACATTAACGCTTCTTTATTTGTATTATTTGAGGTTCAATCGATTCAATACCCACGTTAACGTTCTTTTCAATTATTTTTTTTTCAATAAATTAATAAAAACATATCCCATACCTATCGAAAAAAGGTTAACAAGGTATAGTGTAGTCTTCGTAAAACAGAAATAACTGAGAACAGAGCAGTTGGTGTTTTTTGACATGTTACGCAATCAGCATGCATAATATCCAGACATTTAAATTCTCCAATTCAAAACCTACGTCTATTTGATATTTAATTTCTTTTGATTGGGTATATTTTATGAGGTTTTCTCACACAACGCGTAAACATAAACTCTTTGTGTTATATAATTACATTGGAGAATAGCTAAATTCTCGTTCCGGTAATGCCTTGACATTTAGTCTCGTGTGACATACGGGCATTAAAGAATCAAAAGGTGGAGCAACTTATCTGACACATCACGAATTAACCTTTATACGTACCATTGCGCACTCAGAAAATAGTCCCTTTGATAAATTACACCGTACTCCCGACAGAAAGGATAAGTATGATGGGTACTCAGACGACATGTTATTCAACAATCATAAGTAACGAGATCATAAATACGTTCCGCCATTTTCTATGGAGTCTGCCTCAAACGAATATAAATATGTTGACAAAGAAGTATGGTTGCTTAATTAATGAAACCCTCAACACCTGTGCTGGCTGCGATCCTTAGGGTGCCCCTTTGCTTCGTTTAAACTTAAACTGCAAACTGTGCATGCTTGTGCATCTGAGATCAAATCAAGTTGGCGGGATATCGTATCTGTTCTTTATTTGCTCACCCATTGCAATAAATTGTAGGTTTTGGCGAATGTTATGTAATGATATAATTTCTTATCACACTTTGAAGGCTTGAATGCGATATATACTCTATCGGTACTGTGCAAGGTCTCGCCGCTTCGCTTGAACGTTACCCAGGTTGGCCTTGCTTGACCCGGATTGCTGTGTTATACAATACACAAACTTTAAATACCAATGTTGCATACAAAAAAGGCAACGCAAATTTAATTACCAGAGAACATGTCTATCTGTTTTAATCTGTCCATGACTCGTTAGGTTACTGGGCAGGTTTTGATGAAGCGACAGACCAGTGCCTGCAATAATATGGCGGACAGACTCAGAAAATGATTCCAGAGGTTGTATAATGGGTTCTGTAAAACCAAAACAATTTCATTTCCTTTTTTATTATCTAAAAAGGAAAATAAAGTCATTTTAAAGAACCATTGAAATCTTTTTATTACAAAGTTTACTAAAGCAGAGTTTAACACAGATAATGCGAATGACCTTGATACAGAAAAGATCCTTTATTTCATTATTTCTATACGTTACGGTAATTTAATGTTTTCAAATAAAGGGTAGTAAAGGATAATGTTTATTAATATTGATACATGCATGCTAATTTCTCACGAAACAGCATTTAAAAATCAACAATTCTACTCCCACCAAACCTGATTGCTTGATTTTAGCACAACGATGAGTATCTATGCAGTGACTGTAAGCATTTCACTTCTGTTCTATAATATACCTCAGAGCGTTTAATTGATTAGATGACCCAGAATTTTTTAACCTTCATGTTTGAATAAGATAATATTATAAGAATGACGAACAAACGAACGAAGAGAAGGCATGTTACATCGTAGGAGGGAGAACGTTTATGGATGTATTCTGGAGTGCTTCCGTAGGGGGTGAGCATTAAGTAGGCCAGGGCCCTATTTCTGGGTCAGAATAAGTAACCCACGACAGCAAGATTTTCTTTTATACCTTTTCTTATTAATATTATAAAGTTGTAAAATTTTCTCGTTATTTAATTTGTATTCCATTAGCAATACTCCAACACACGCACACACGGCCATTGTTAATATTTTGATACCCCGTTGGTTTGACTACAATTGCTATTTATTGCAGCATTGTTGATACAGGTTCGTGCAACGCAAGGTCGGCCATTTGAAAACAATCCAACTTTCATCTATAAAGTGCTCCTCACTTTTACATGAATTGATGTTACATATTCAAAGACTCCCCTTCTTATAAACAGTGAATGCGATCATCCAAACTTTGTTATCAAATCCCGAGGTTGAAAGAAACAAGACAGTATCAAACCTTACAATCAATGAGTGTTGATTTTCAAATAGTATTTATTGCAACGGATGTCTTAAGTCAGCCTTGTAAATGTAAATTACAAGATTTCTATTTATTACAGTTTGCACTTTTAATGTATGAAAATGAGGTACAATGTTGTGTTTTATGCGTTTATACCCTGAGATAACGAATTCCAAGGAATGAATTATTAGAAAATGAACCTAAATGCACGAAAACTTCTGATAGAGATGTTGATCTCCGGCTCAATAGGAAATGGCCTTTTCTTGACTTGTTCCTGTAGGTCTGTAGGATATCGAAATCCAAATCATGACACGGTTGTCAATGTTTTCCAGCAACTTCTGCAGCAAAACTCCATCCGATATGTCAAAAACAGAACTTGTTTCTCTTCATACACGATTTCTATTTTAGTATCTTAAAGTTTTGGTTGTTTGCATATCCTTTTTAAAAAAGATTAAAATATTTGTAAGTTTTTTATAAACGAAAATAAACTAAGCTCGTGCTTAGTGCTTTGAATGTCATATTGAAGTATTTTTCAGTTTTACAATAAATTATATGTTACTTACAATTAGATGAACCAGCAGAGGTAACCTAAATACTAGCCTATCATTTGTGATAATAAGACATGAAAGAAAACTATGTATTTTATAGTCGTTTTATATTCATACATTCGCGTTTATGATAAGACTTTTTAAATCAAAATTGTAAATGAAATGTACATCGTTTCCCAGAAATATTGTGTACATTAAAGCTAATGTAAAATTCATGATAAATATTGGGTACAGAAACCCAATGCTGAGTTTGGTCTCCCCTCGGTGCAGTTTGAGATTCCAGACATATCACATTACACACATTTAAAATGTTTTAGAATTCAAAATGAATAGACTTGATATATATTTTCTGGAAGCCTCTGTGATAGAAACCTTGGACACATTTATGTGAAAAGGAAACAAGAACTATCAGAGTATTGTAATTGTTAATCCTTATCTCGCCCCAAAAGTCCCATGTCATATGCTTTTCATTTTTTTTTATAGGTGGCAATCTGTCATGCAGTTTCGCCCTTTCGTTGCCCCACTTAAATTTCACTGCGCGCTCTTTTTGTTCCGATTGCATTAGAAATGACCCGGCGGTTAAATAAGTGCGACTCGAATGACAGAACCATAATGTACAACTGACATCCGCAGTGATAGAGAAAACCAGGCATCTATAAAATGAATGCGCATCCACTGTTAAAGCCATAGATGTGATATGAAAAATAAAATTTAAAAATGAAATATAAGGTCATAAAATATGCTGCCTGACTTGTCGACAAAGCGAAACAACCCCAGATGCAGAGAAAATGGCTTTGTTCCGCTGTACAAATCACGATAGCTTGACACCGAGATAAAAGTGTGCATATGTTCAAGGCCAAACTCAATGTTCCCACTTGTGTCGGTTAACCGAATGGTGTGTCTGACTTTTATGGTTAAAGGGAGGCAATTCACAGAAAGTAAGCAAAAGAGACGAAACAAAACCGAACGATTGCTTAAATAAATTTCATGTTTTATAAACTATAGCAGGTATTTTGCCTGTAGAACTCCCCAGGGAGTGTGTGTTACCTCATAAAACAACTTCTCATGACGTCATAATTTACGTGTACCCAGATACATGTAACTTCAAGGAGGTTGTGGGTGGTCTACAAATTAACCATCAGATCTACCTTCAATGTTTTAAAAATGATTTGTTAATCTGTAACCTAGTATAAAGTGAAGAAAAATTCCATAGATTTTAACTTTAAAAGTTTGAATTTTTCCTATATCTTTATACAGAGATCTTCTATTTAAGGAGACTCATACAGTCTAAAAATGGCCGCTACCGTCCGGCTTCTTAAGATTGATATAGTGCACTCTACAGACTAGTAGTACATCGTAACATAGAGTTCATGTGACGTTATTTTCTGTAACATTGATGGATAAGTAAAGGTATTTCAACACTTGAACGTGTAAACCATTGACTGATTTGAGCTTCTGTAAAAAAGAAAAATTGATAAATATATGTACAGGAACGTTAGACATTAGAAGTGGTAGAAATATTCTTAGATTTCTTTGTCTATTCACATGACTTAACGGCAATAAACAATATTAGACAAAAATGTTACATTTAATAGAAAGAATGCAGATAACTATTTCATGAAAGGAACTGTTACATAAAAAATCACTGTGTGTACCCTGTATTGCATAATCCAACGAATAAAATGATAAACTAGTTGACTTCACTATAGTACATCTTATTTTAAATATTCAGGTTGATTTCTTGTAAATTTGAAATATTTGCTTCCCAAACAGGATCTTTACTTCATAAACTTTGAAATAGACAAATAATTTTGTCCCGAATGTATGCGCGAGAAATTCTTTTCATCGCCAAGGTTACCTATAAAATACGTAATTACAAGTGATTATTTTGTAACAAGCTTCGCGAGATCCCAATGTCACGCTTGGAAAAAAATAATTTATAAAAGACGGCGAAAGTCAGACCGCTGGAAGGAGGCATTATTTTGTTACACTAACTTTCAAACGTAATTTCATTTTGATACAGAAAAATTATTCGTCAGTGTCAGAAACGAGCCTGCCAGGTTTAATCTTTTGTCCCTCGACACGTAGAAAGACCGAGTACGAACGAAGTTTGTAATTAACCATTGCAAGGACCCATGCATCTAGGTGTCACCTCGTGAACTCGGTAAAAGGTATACCAAGTAATGGACTTCTTCTTTTTTTAATGCGGTTGTTCACGCACAAGAACCATTTATTCACTATTTCGTCCTTTTGAGAGACAGTTGAAGCCTTCAGCTACCTTTAGGTGTGAACGCGAGGCTATCACCCTAACAGCAAATTCACGTAATAAAGCAAAGGGTCGCTGCCACGTATCATCAAGGTATTCACCAAGCCTAAAATATATATTTTTTGCCCAATTAAAAAAAAATATCTTTAAAACTTGTATAAATTGGTTAATTATTGCCTGCACGAAAACATGTGATTGTAATTATGTGTATTGTGTGCATGCAAAGATTCAATGGCGATTATGATTATTACATAATCCTTTTCACGTAATCCATGTGCACCTTGAGTTTTGAACTTTATTTATTTCTATTTATTTTAAAAGTAGGTTAGAGTTATTCATCCCTTAGTAGGGTCTCAATGTGTGATCATTTGGCCATGTACGTTTTGATCTTTTATCGAGATTGTGAAAAGGCTTTTTCAATGTCAACTGGAAAAGGTTAATATTCTAAACATATATATGCATGTACATGTTCATGTACATGTACCATCTACCTTACACACCTGATGACGTCCAGCACCCCAGCACCTTTATCTTAGTACTGTACACTAAACATTACTCATCCTTAGGTACACCAGAGCAATCTCTTTTTCAAGTTAAGAAATAACTTTAATTAGTAACTAGTAACAGGTACATGTGCGTTTAACAAAAATTGATGAGCATTTCCGGGGGACCCTATGCTTTTTATGATTAATATATATATAGACACTACCGTGGGTTAATTATAATTAGGAGGGGTACATGAATCTATATACCTCAGACACGAATAAAGGGAAGGGACAGTAATTAATCATCCTGGACTTGTTGTCAACATAAACAATCCAATAGACGGAATATGGTCTTCTCCAACAATAGAATTATGCCGATATATGACAGGGTGTAAATTGCATCCTGTTTGATTAGTACGTGTTATGGCATATATTTTGATGGAACATCTGGGTATCTACACAAAACGTTATTGAACTTTAACTTTACAGATCTTTGTAGTGAAGTTTATACGCATAGGATATGCCCCGTTATGTCTGAATCTTGTTGGTAAGAAAATAGCACGCGCCAGTCCTCATCTTCTAGACAGATGTAGGCCTACATGCAGCTGATAAAAAGGATAACACGGGATAAACTCATTGATAACACAAAGTTCCATTTTTTTCTCAATCTTTTTACAGAATTCTAGCATGTTGCAAAGAGTTATTAATAGCATTTCAACAATAATCATTAATATCAGTTAAGATGTCAGCCGGAAGAGTCGAATCTTTAACAAACACATGTACTCCTTTTATGTTTTTGTTTTTGTAAAGTAAATGAAATAATTGTTTTTATACATTTAAAACAATTTTGATCGTAACCTAAAGAATGAGATTCTTCCCTTATATCTAATGATGCATCTCCTGTTTGAAATTTCTTTTTGAATATTCGCTTTATCATTATGACTGAAAATGCAGTTGTGTTTTAATTTATAGATTTTGATTTATAAAAAAGTCAATTGTATTATGGAAATAAAGAAGATGGGTGGATAAGGCGTGTGAAAAGCCTATACATGGTCGGATAAGATACTGAGAAATAAGAATATCAATACATTTGATATCTTCTGAAAAAAAAAAATTATTCAAAACAATATATATTTTTAACCCATCATCGATTTTTGACCTTTAAATATTTTCAATACTTTGAATATTTTGACTTAAACATGCATATACGTATCAAAACTTCCAAATAGTGTAATATTTTGGAACTTTAAAGGGGCATGGTCACGATTTTGTTCAAGTCATATTTTTCTGTTTTTATTATCTACAATGTTTTAGAAATGTATTTCTAATGAACAAATGAAATTTGAGAGTCAGTTGCAGAGTTAATAGCATTATACGGTGCTCTTAATTTTTTGCTCGAGCCCTGTTTTTGTTTACATAGGTTTAATATACCAATAAAAATCGTTTTCAACCTGATTTGTCTATCCTCTTATTTATTTTAAGCACAAATAAAGAGTACCTAACGTTTAAAGGATTCATTTTAGGTCTAAAACTGGAATATTCACTTCAACATTCAATATGTAAACAAAAGCTTTGTCTACATTGCAAAGAATTGTAAGCTCTGTAACTTGCGTATTATAAATGCCTTACTGAAGCATTGTGAACAATTCAATCGGAAAAATAATTTTTGACCAAAATCGTGACCACGCCCCTTTGAGGCCTTTCCTATTATAAAGTGGGTATGTGCTTCATATTTTTCTCATAGTCTAAATAAGGTCGTATCAAAAACAAACCGATTTGAATCAACAAAAATGTGGAGAGATGACCCACTATACATTAAAAACATCATTTTGTATCCAAACAACTGAACGTTTTGAAAAAATATATCAAGTCCGTAAATTCGTGGCCAAAGTCACGGATAGTATTTAAACACCTTACATCGTTGAGTCTAGAATGGCTCAGTGGTTAGAGCACCAGACTTAAGCTAACCTTACAAAATCAGGGTTTTTATTATGTGTGTTCGAGACGACCAAATTGAATAGATTTAATTGAAAAGAAATAAATTCAAAATTGTATTTTACGACTAAACCGAATGGGCATTTGCGCTATTTTATCCCCCATCACCTTTGTTCAATCAGAATTGATTTAGAATATCAGTTTGGAAAAATCAGTGTAAATAATGATAAATATTTTTTAATGTAGATATTTATTTCAAAAGTGAATTTTATCTTTGGATGAAAGTGCTCGTACTTAAAAATGAAACTCGAACATTATTGCCAATTTATGTACGCCCACACAACATTAAAAGTTGCAATCTGAGTACACGAGAGAAAGAAGTGTTTGGCAAGCGTAAGAATAATCTTACTCCTTAACCAACAGCAAAGATCAGGAAAAGCAAGCAACCGTGGGGACATTTTAAAAACCACGAAGTTTTGTTTTAAACCTTAAAACTACAGAATATATTTAATTGAGTGTTCCAACCACAAATTCCTAATGCTTTGACAAAGGTTTGCAAATCTCGTAGATCACGACTTTTCTTGTATATACATGTATACCTACAGATTTTATCTAAACGTTTCTCGGACAAAGACCAATTGGCAAATCCTTTGGCTCAGAATAAAACAACAGTGTGGTTTCAGGCAAGTTTTGTGGTATTTTGCATGTTAACCTACAAGTATCATCTTAACATAAAACATAAGGAAAAAGGAAATGATACTGACATGAGACAGAAATCGACAATGTGTTGTAAAACTCTACATATATATTAACCATTTTCTTTTTATTACAATATGAAAAATAGGAAACTTTACAATCGCAAATTAGCGAACACACTTTATCAATATCAATCGTCACAGGTGGAAAATAAAAACAACAGAAGTACATCATAATTGAACACGTTGAGGGTTTTGAATTCTGACCCGTCATAATTATAAACATTTCATGAAAAATAAATAAAGAATTGTTCATAGGTTAGGTAAAAATAGGAAATGTGAATTTTTAAGAAAAAACAACCACGGTTGTGGATCACTTAGACCGTTAATGCAACATATGCATGGAGTGATATCTACTTGTAAAGCATTAAAAAAATAGGGAAGAAAGTATTTTTTCTTCGTTGATAACGCTGTCAAGATTACAAATAAAAGGATTTTGTATCAGTGACACTTAGGGAAGGTATGCTTCAACCATTTATCAATTGCACTCCTATTAAATGTTTATAATTGCTTGTTTATTTTGTATTTAATTTATTTTCAATATGAATTTTAAAGTGACATGTATTTATTGTTGAAGCATTTTTTTCTTTAAATGATCTTGCCGTTTTCGATTCACCAAGCAAGCAGTCACTTTTGTCCTCTCGGCAGTTAAAAGTAAAAAATTCTCTGTTACATTATTCTGTTGTGAAATATCAAATACATGCATATCAACGGGTAGTTCATCTTATTTTTTATAAGTAAACCTTTAGAATTATTGCTTGGTAAAATAGTAAAACTTTACTATGAAAGTCTTCAAAAGATATCGATTAATTGAAAAAGTTTTAAAGTCGATTAATGTAAATTTCATATACTAAGAGCCAAATCGATGATGCATCAAAGTTGAATATAGTCCATCATTAAAGAGAGAAAGCAAACTTTTCAATTTCAGGAAGTCTCTTATTTTTTGGTTATAAAATTCAACTTATTTACTGGTATGTTTTTACTCATAAAAGTCAATTTATATCAATAATAATTTGTATAAATCCTTAATAATCGAATTTTCTCATTAAAGGTAGTTTGAAATGGGTGTTTGAACTGAGAGGGATATACTTTTGATGCAATCTTATTTAAAACGTGACACGAATACACGAATGTTGATCATGTATATTTCTCTCAACAGCTCTGACATTGTTAGATAACACACGTTCACTCTTTGTTCTTTGGTACATTTCTCAACTCTTTTGTCATCGCACTTATGGTTGTATCTGTCACCAGAAATCACCTAGGTAATGCTACATTCAAAATTTTATCAAAATAAATTCTACTTTTATATCACCCCTTTGAGAAAAAGTTTTGCATACAGGTGTGTCGTAGCAGAGAAATAAAATTCTGAGAAAAGAGTTTAAAAACCGAAATTGTCCATGGTTTCCAAATATTTCAAGCAGTTTTAGTTTAATACATAAATCTAAGAAGAGCTTTCATTCTTAACTAGAATGATATTATGTATAACATCATAAGTATTTTGTGGAAATAGTAAATTAAATCACATTCCAAAAGATATTGCTTTTTTTTTGATTGATCGATTGATCGTTTTACGTCATTTTGAGAGTATTTAGTCTTTTTTTTTTTACTTATGAAATGTTATTTCGTTGCAGAATCGTATGAAAATGGATTTCAATGGGAATGATTGTAAACTGTTTTATACGTTTATTATTCTTATTTCATGCTCTTTCATGACACAATACCGTTCTATTTTGCGAGCAATGAATGTAGCTGTACACAGGTTTATTATGGACAAAGAGATCGATCAGTTTTTTCTTAGAAAAGAAAGACATGATAATGCAAAATTGCAACAACTTGTTTAATCACATCATCTTGTTTTGGGGGGTCCTTTAACAGTAAATTGATAATTTTTTGCTGTAAACTTGAAGTAAAGAATTCATATGAAGTCCTTATTTTTCAAAATGAACATATCATTTCATAAACAAAAACTTTGTTTGAAAATAAGTGAAATATCGGAGGTGATTTTGGGACATCTTCATGGTGTGGTTTCTTATATCTGTATGTGTCAAGTTTCATCATCAATTTTGAAATATTTTACTTGTAATTAAAACGGGTGTATTAATCTTGAATCGGGTGAATAACTTTGTTTCTTCATTTCACAGTACATATGTTCATAAATTCCAAAACTTAAAAATTGTATGTTATGAAATGTTTTAAAACTGCAACAATGGTGAAAAATTCCTAAAATGAGTTTACGATAACCATCTTTCGTTTTTGCTTAAGCCTTGATATTGCTTCATATAATTACTCAATTTACTTGTACAGAATAGAATGACTATTATTTATTTATTTATATATTTATTTACTGTCATACTAGTTGATTTGAAAATGGTAAAGAGGAAAACCTAATGATTTAGGTATTGGATTTGCATTTTAAAAAATACCTGAAAATTTCTTTCCGGTAGTAAAATTTAACTTTAAGTAAGATACTCGCACCAGGATATGTTTTTTTTATTTTCATTTGTTTATAAGGGTTGCCTCTACCAATGGTCAAAAGGGCCACGAGCCTATCTTTACGGAGGCGGAAATCTCGGAGTCCTCTCCAACCCACCCCTCTCTCTCCATCAACATCAAAGGAGATCTCAAGTATTGCTGCAATCTGAATTGTTCCCTACTTTCCGTGGTAATTAGTTCATGCACTTAGTACATTCTCGATTAAAAACAACTTTAAATGCATTTGCCCCATCTGACTGATTTTCACTGTGTTCTTTTTCAAGTATTTTGACTTGTGAACAATTTTTAACCAGTGCGTATTTTGAAGCCAAAAAAATGCTAAAAATTTATATATTTGTATAAAGATTCTTCAAGCTTAAAGCTAATATCATTTTTGAAAATAAAGCAACAAATATGATCGCTAGTCAGAGATCTAGCTATTATCAACAATTATCATATCAGGCGTGTGGGGTTTTTTTTAATACATTTTATTTCTTGTTGAAGTATACTACTACCTTAAACCATTCTATTATCAACAATTAACATTTCAGGCGTGTGCTTTTTTTAATACATTTAATTTCTTGTTGAAGTATACTACTACCTTAAACCATTTTATTATCAACAATTATCATTTCAGGCGAGTGCTTTTTTAATACATTTTATTTCTTGTTGAAGTATACTACTACCTTAAACCATTTTATTATCAACAATTATCATTTCAGGCGTGTGCTTTTTTAATACATTTTATTTTTTAGTTGAAGTATACTACTACCTTAAACCATTCTACAATGGTCTGCAATACAGTGTTATACATGTCTGATGGCTGTAACACAAGCAGTATTTATACTCCAACCTTAACATTGTTTCTTTAATGCCTAATCAAAACTTTATTTGAGATGTGGCAGGTCAATGTTTTTGAGAGGTAGAAGAAAGCATGCAGTGAGAACTTTAGACCTTAGTACAGGTTTAATTCATGTTTGCAGATAAGAAGACTGTTCTGGAAAGAAAGTTTTACCAAAGTTCAGTATTCTAAATGCTCTAAGACCATGGGAAGCCTTTGCCAGGTGCTGCATTGGTCTTTTACACTCAATGGGTCTTGGGAACATGCCTTTGATTAAGGGGTTCAAGATTTCCTGCGGAGACAATGCGATAAATTGGTAAACAAAAGACCCCGGATACTATAGTATTTAGAATCCGTCAAGTGTCGCCAAATTTTCTGTGATATAATCCTACAAATACCAATCCGGATGACACCAGCAGAGCGGTATAATGCAACCCTATGTATACCGATCAAAGACCATTCCGAAAAAGAGCGCATCCTAATCTTTTAAGCGTTTGCATGGTTTCCTAGACTTGGTTTCCTCGACCCCAGAGCTATCAGATCAGAAGAGGGGACTTATTAAGAACCATGGGTGATAGGCAAGTTCTCGTGCTTAGGGTCAAAGGATCACGTGATGAATATTGGTATGTCACATGGGAACGGTCATTCAAATTTTGATCAAGCAAAAAACGGATTAGTGATGTCAAAGTGGTGTTCACAAATTACATCTCGCGATGTCTCGCGCCCCGCGTTTGGTCAAATGAGATTTGACATATGACCACAATTTCGTTTGATTACATAGTGTTTTGCACCACACAAGCTAATTAATCTATATTTGTGTCGATCGGGGGAATTCTCAGTATGACAATCCGTCATTTTCTGGGCACTAATTTTCAAAAATAAGATCCCATATCTGAAAACGGCGCGATAGTTTCTTTATGAAGCGACAGATATGAAAAATAGCAATGACACCAACGCGAAAATTAAAAACGCTATACCCAGTCTGCTAAGAGATTAAACGTTGTTAAATGTTGGAAATTAAAACGACATTTTGTGGTTTAATCTGTGCTGCGATACCCAATCAAGCAAAAAGATGAGTTTTGGTTAGATGCGAAACCATTATTATGTGGTCACAAAGCTCGAGTCTATTTGTATTCGTTTTGGCGCTTTGACATATATCATTAGAAAGTCTTGAGCAAGCGAATCGCAAAGCAAGAAATTCTACACATTGCAAGGAAAACGTGTGAGAGCAAATCACCAAGTTTTGAAAATTTTGCAAATTACGCTTTTATTCATCAAAAAATTGGTGTGATCCAGTAACCTTGAATTTAAGAAATGTACATAAATAAATGTGATTATTTGCATAATACGTTGAAAAAATATTTTTTAAAAAGCGTGATTTTTTTTAATCGCGCAAACAGTTAATAGATATTCCTTAAAAAAAACGTGGTTTTTTGTTTTCTGTAGATATTTAACTTTTGAGTAACCACATTTTTTGAAATGCTTTTTATAATTAGGAAGGTATCTTAAGGTTTTTTTTTAACCATCATGATAATTTCTTATATAATGGAAAGTGGTCAATATGCATAAAAATATTCCTAAATGCGATACAATCCGTGGTGGTAACAGAAAAACAAATGAAATGGGCCCTATCTTAATGATATTCACCATTTTGCCACAATTTCAATTATTAATCCCCAATTAAATTTAGAGTAATGAGTTTCTACTTGATACTGTTTTATACATTGAATAACACACCGAGTAATTATCGGGATTCAACAGAAACACTAATAAAGGGAAACAAATATTCATCGGAGACTGAAAACAAAATAGAAAAACAGATTGAACGGGAACAATGGATCCGGGAAGCTGATCACGGCCCATCTGGATGTGGCTCAGGATCCACAGACGCTAGGGTGTGGATTTTTTTTTTATAATGATACCCTGCTTCGGCTGAGTCATGACCAGACTGCGGTTTTAGTAATTAGGCCAGGAAAAAGGGAAGACCATTTTTTTTTCTTTTTTATCATTCGATGACATCATTAAAAATAGACAAAACTAATTTATATTTTCTTGAAATCACACCTAAAGAAGGTTAAAATTCAGTGATGAATCGAAATATTCCAATTCACTTTGAAAAAGATGATAAAACATATAGTTTCCTGATTTTTTTTAAATTTCTGATATATTACAAATGTAAATACGTGTATCATTTATTCTTTGTCCGTTTTTTTTTTGGGGGGGGGGGTGTTTTTTGGGTTTTTTTTTTTAATTTTTTTGCTTTACATTTTTTTTATTTCAGCAACAAGCCAACAACTATAAACAATCATTTTATCCAATAGTGAATTATGAATGAAAAAATGCAGGTGCTTGCTTCGGAGAATATCAAATTGCGAAGATTGGGATCTATCGATACCTCGGGAAAACAGATGATAAACTTTCCCCGAGGTATCGGGATGAGATGCGAATAGTATTTTATTCTATGTGTCATAAAATATTTATTATTCCGAACCTTTCTGTTGTAAATTGTTACACAATCAAATGAAGTGATATAATTTCATGATTAAATATGCATTAATTCGGGGTAATTTTTTTTGTATTTGAAAGGGTTGGAGACACCATTTATTCGCCCCCTATATCTTCGGTTCTTTTTTCAAAAGATGAACTAGGTCTATGGCACGTTCGGCTGTTGGATGTCAAGTTTTTCCAAACATTATTTAAACGTTTTTATTGAAAGTAAGAATTGCTTGATAATTTATGTATTATGTTTTATTTTTTCCTGATAAAATTCAAAAAATTAACACGTTTTATTACTAATATGAAACACAAAGACACTGAATGGTATATGAATGTATGAAATATGATCATAGCAGTTTTGACTAAATCTAATTCAAGCATCTGCAAAGTGAACTGTTTATTTATTTTTTTTAATTTATAAATGTATGAAATATAATGATAATAATTTTAACTAAATTTAATTTAAGCATCTGCAACGTTTATTGATTTTATTTTATTATTTTTTATTATTTATTTTATTTATTCATTCATTTCTTTCTTTCTTTCTTTCTTTATTTATTCATTTATTTATCTATTTATTTATTTATTTCAGGCATTTTACATGTCAAATACTTGTTTTACCAAACACCATACAAAAATCTCTGGAATATTTTTTTCTTGTAGAACATTATGTATAATTTACACATAACATGCATTATAAAATATATCAAAACACATATACACTGTACTAGAATTTAAATGAGTTCTTAAAATGGTATAAAATCATCTTTATAACACTCAGCTTCTTTTACGGGTTTTTTCATTAAATGATGCAATAGTTTTCAAAAACATAGTTTGCTACTTTGCTGAAAATTTTCAGGAAGACCTTCGGGGTTGCTCCCTGCTCAAATAAACATTGATTTGATTTGTACTTAGTA
Source organism: Magallana gigas (assembly GCF_963853765.1). Taxonomy (NCBI): domain Eukaryota; kingdom Metazoa; phylum Mollusca; class Bivalvia; order Ostreida; family Ostreidae; genus Magallana; species Magallana gigas. The sequence goes on along the minus strand of NC_088858.1, from coordinate 45,350,454 downwards.
AATAAGCATTCTGGACTATGTCTTATAAAATTGTCGTTTTTGTTTTGTGAAAAAACAAAACCTTGAAAATTTTCGAAAAACGAAAAACAGAAAACAACACCTAAACCCGAAGTGAGTCAGATATGTTCTGTGAAATGCAACAATGTGGTTTTCATGCTACTTACTTTTGAACAGTTTTTTTTACGATAGATCCTTAGAATGTTAGACCTGCATTTTTAGAGCAAAAAATGATCACTTTTCGGTTAAAAGTCGTTGTACAAAGCTCCTTGCAGGATGACAATGTAAAAATATTTGTTCCGGGACACATGAAAAGCCGGCTAATAGGACGTGCGTGCCGTTTGGAAATCCGAAGAGATCTCTGACATAGCAGGTACCGCCGATTTATTTTTTATAATAAACAAATCATGGAGTTTTAACCTGGGCCAGAATGTCAGATAAAACACGAGAGAGAGAGAGAGAGAGAGAGAGAGAGAGAGAGAGAGAGAGAAAGAGAGAGAGAAAGAGAGGGAGGAACATGTATTATTGTGTACATTCGTTGCAATCCAACGAAGCTTAGGGGATGCGAAGACTCAAATTTCCACCGCTTTTGAAAATTACGCAAACGGCCATTGATATAAAATTCTTGAATTACATTTATCACATAAAATCTTAAGGGGAAAAAACGAGCATGTTTTTGAAACTTTAAAAAACATGATACAATTGGTTCTCGTTTTGTTTTTTGGTTTGGTTATTTTTGTTCGTTTTCAACGGATAATGGGTTACACAAAAAAATTGTTGTTGTTCAAAATTGTGTGCAAAATTGTCATTCTCGAGAAAGCTAGCTTGTTGTCAGCGAAGGGAAACATCTCAATATTGAAACCACATTCCATGACAATATTAAAAACAAATTTGTGGAAAGGAAACAAAGGGGATTAACCCGAGAGATTCGGAATCCACTGTCGGAGATAAATTTGATTAACGAAACAACACATCGGGGTAGCCACAATGGCAATTGCGGTGATCCCGACTTAATTATAGCACACATCGCTCTTTTCATCAAATCAGGGATATTGAATTAAAACGCACGACATTTGGACATCTCAGATGAAAGGTTGTTCCCAGTCAATCGGTGCGCGTCTTTCCATTAAGTTATACATTTGAATTACGGATACAAACCTTTTGAAAATTACAAGTGTAATTACGCGAGGCTTGGGAATACTGGGGAACGGCTGGAGAATCCGAAGCAATCATTATAATACAGGGAAAATGGTGATTGTTATGTAATAAAACATTTGTGGCCGGGCTTAATACAGTTGCGTAATTAAATTATCACAATATCAGAAATAAATGAGAGAGATAGGACCTTATGCAATTAAAAAACCAAGGGTATGTTTACCTTTAAACTCTCATCAAACATTCGTTGCCCGAGTTTGGAGTTTCATTTGGGTCTGCTCTTCACCGTTAAAATGAATTGTAAAAGTATAATTCACCTCTTCATTTGATAGTTTTATAATAATCAATTGGATACAATATTGCGCCTCTTGAACACATCTGGTTCGTCGACGAAGTATGCGGGCATGACCGATACAATTAAAAACTTCCCCGAAGATCGAAATAAAACAACAGAATTAAAATCGATGTGAGCGGCACTTTATTTTGTCGGATTTTTTTTTAAATTTTAGGGGTTTTTTTATTCACCAACAGAAAAAAAAAATCAAAACAGATGTCTGTTATTTATATTTGCGAGAAGAATGTCATACAGAGTATTTTAAAGCAAAATTAAGTTATTTCATCTTGTTTAGTAAAAATAATTTCCTGTTTAAGTCTCTTTCCTCTGATGAAATTTCAACAAAATTTAAGTAGCATTAACCGTTAAGATTTTATTTTTGTTATTTGAAAGGCATAATTATCATAATAGCAAGTTTTACTGCAAAATTTCAAGAAAAAAGCAATTTTTTCCCTCTAACAGTTTTAATATAATAGAAATTATATATCGTGCATGAAATTCTATACGTATTTTATTTCAGTTTAGTTCATTGAAAAGTTTGACAATTTGAATTGTTTTTTACAGTGCACTATAAATGGTTAATTGTTATTTCATAAAGCGTCAACTATATAAATAAATAAATTCAATGAAATCAACTTGCAATTGTTCTCGTAATATGATGATTCAATGAAAATTTTCATTTCTTGCCATTTTTTATGCTTATAATTATTTTCTTAAGAGAAAAAATCTAAAATGAAATTTGCTTTTAACGTTATTAAGTTCCTTTAATTAAGGAGCACGAGAACGATTTTAAATACATGTATGATTTTTGTAATGTTGATATTCTTTATTAAATATATGTTGATATAGAATGTGAATAACAATATTCAAGATAAAAAAAATCTTAAAAGTAAAAAAAAAAAAAAATTAAATAAATCATTTTCTAACATATCATAGCACTTCATTACTTATCAACTACAATATATAAACGGAGCAACTTGGACTCACAGACATGTCAAATGCACCATGCAACTGCATGCTGCTTACGTGTATCTCATGACTTAATAAATTTGCGTACAACACTTTACTATATAAATTGCCTACAAATACATGATATGATCTGAGCAATCTCAAATAAAAGTAACCCAACCTCGACATTTGCGTTTGAAAATCTAAGATGGCACCTTTTGAGAAGTGAACCATGAGGTCACATTTCATTTCACTTACAGACTTGACATGCAAGGCGGAATAACTCGAAAACTTCACGATGCGAGTAACTCGAGAGTAAAGTTATTATTAATTTCAAAAAACAAAGCGAGAATTAGTCTAGTCAGAATGCGTAAAGCACGTTGAAAAAGGTAGTTCTTCGTAACAATTATTTAAGATTATTTAAAAATGTTGCTCTTAAATCGAAATTAGGCATTCAGAAGTTGGAGTTCTATTCGCTTTTCGCTATTCACTAAATTAGAACTCCAACTTCTGAATGCCAGATTAATACTAGTATGATAAACTACACAATGAGGGAAACGACAACAAAATACAAAAATGTTATTAAATTTTTTTGTACATGTACATATAAAAAAAAGTCTAATGGTCATAAATAATAAATTAAGAAGTCTTCACAAACACAGGCGGGTCGTCCCAATCAAAGCTGTGCTGTTTAACAGAAGTTATCGTTCCTCTGTGGTCGGTTATAAACTCGATCCTATTCAGTTCGATTACTCGGTAGATATCCCCAGAGGAGGCCCCAGAAAACTGGTCCCTCTCGTGACGGGGATACAGGTTCCAGGACCCCATACCATACGTCATCTCCAAGTTGTTCATGTCATTCATGAACACGAACAGATCCCCGTAAGCCGGGTTCATGTACGTCCCTGTGTAATCCGAAAGCGAGCGTGATGGCGCAATGCTTTTATCTACGTCATGGGCTCCGAGGTACGTCTCCCTCTTGTACCAGGGGTCGGGGTAGGTATAGAGGACGGACTCGTTGAACCAGGATGTGATGTTGTTGGCGTGGTCAAACAAGAAGTTATGGAGGGCCGTCTGGAACATGTAGTATCGATCCCTGCCGGTCAGGGCGGTGAAGATACCCATGTTCTGGTCAGGGTACAGGCTGATAAAGGAGGAGTAGCCCCAGGAGGTCCCTCCGTGGTTCATTAGCTTATAACCTACAATAGAATATATACATTTGCCAACTATTTTTTACTTTAAGATAGAATGCATTTGTAATGTATCAAAATGTATTAATGCGCATTTACTGTGTGCTCCAACTGCAAAAACTTGTGTCCTTCAATATTATTTATAATGAAATCAGAGAAGATAAAGCTCTTTGTCTCAAGAGCGAAGTAATCTGTATCGACCAGAATCATTTCGATTTATATGAAGTCAGTTTAAACGTTAGGCTCAAACGCATGTTTCTCACCAGGATAATGGCCTCTCCATATAATTGTAAAACAAAACAGGAGATCAACAAATACAAAACTCACTGGACATGACGCAAAACCACACACATGTATTAATATCTACTGGGTGTTACTGATTACGTTTCACCTCGATAATGGCCGTTTTTCCATCCGTAGGCGTACGTGTCCTCCATCATTCTGTCAGTCGTTCCTGGCTGCCAAGAGGTGGAGCTGTGGGGAAGCTTGACCCGGGGGGCGTGCAGCATGTCCACAAGGGTGGGGCTCATCACACTCACGTTCATCGCGTTCCGTCCGCCGCTCAGGTGGAAGTTCATCCACTTGGTCATATCCACTGCATTGCTGGCAATACCACTGGCCGAGGCTAGTATTGCCCATTGTCTGCACATGTAAAAGAACATTTTTACTAACAAATACAATACTTGGTAAATCGCCTGTTAATTGAAGATGAAGTCAAAACTGTGACAAGTTCATGTTTTCGAGGAACAAATACCCTTTTCGATCGTTTAGAAAGATATATCATAATGATTTTTCTAAAATATGTAGACTAAAAATTTGATTCAGGTAAAAATGATCATGAACTACATCTAACTTTACCGGGATAAAGAGAACTCGACGGGGATCAGCGTATAGTTTGGCGTGTAAACGTATCCCCTCGCTGCATTGCTCAAATCAGGAATGATGGACATGACGGTTGATGACGTCATACCAAGAGGGTCAAATATTTCCTGTTTGATTAATTCTTCCCATGTTTTACCTCCCAGTTTCTCGGAGATAATCATAGCGAGGCCGTAGTTCATACCACTATAAAGGAAACTCTCTCGCAGACGTTTGGATCCATTTAGATATTTAAACCTCCTACAAAATGAAGAGTTCCAACAATATCAAGTCAGTTTGATAAAATGTTTTTATACTTTTTTTGTGACGGAAAATGTGTTGATTGAATGAATGCCATTCGAAGTTTAAAAATTACTTTCTTAAACATAGAAATAAACAATATAAAACCAGTTAAATATGGAGAAAACAAACTAACGATAAATAAACTAAAACGTTGACGCATACAGTTTTGAAGCTAAAGCAAAACCTCTTACGTCAGCAGATTGGTTCTCGTCAGATTAAGGTCAAGTTTCATGTAGATGTGGCCAGGTATCCCCAGTTGTTGGGACAATATGTCGTTGACTTCTGCTAGCTGATTCCTTTCTGCGTCAGCAAAACTGAATGTTGGTCCAAGTAACTCCTTGACTTTTGAATGAATGGATAAGCTGAGGGCGACATATTTTGCAAAATTAGTTTTTCAAGTGTAGGCTATAAAACCGCGGAGGTGTATTCGCAACATGCTTGCTCCGTTAGCTGTTCGATTCCTGGTCGTGATATATACATGGATATACAAGAATGGAATTATCAACATTTAGTATAATTACTAGTATTCTATTGGCACAGGTAGTCATGAGCATTATGGGGGATAATTTAAACACTAAACTACGGTGTCATTGTTAGTGCAATAGAGATCCCCGTGCACTGCCAAAAGATCTAGACCTTTTTATTTGTAGCTCTTCGCCGCCATCGTAGATATCAATTTCAAATACTTTAGTAATGGCACGAAATCAACAAATGCAGACCGACTTAAACTCTATTAATGCAAGACTCTTGGCCCATGTATTCACGGTGACTTACTTCCCACTTCGACCGATCTGCTTCATCAAGAGAGTTGCGCCGAACGCTTTGGACATTGAGGCGATCTCGAACAAAGTTTCATTGGTTACTGGTCTTCTGGTGACAATATCGGCCACCCCGTATCCATTGGCCATGAGGATTTTCCCATCCTTGATCACCCCTATCGATATCCCAGGAGTCAGGGGACGATGTGCAAACACCTACAAAGGTGAGTGTTTACAATATCCCATTGAAAACAAATTTTCCAACGTAGCATTTTTTGTTTATTTGTTTATCTAGTCTGGAGCGTTTTGCACGTCTAATTTGTTTAGCGTATCGTATTATTTTCGAAACAAATTCTGAATAGATTTTTTAAATTAACTTTGTATGTATCTATTTCATTTTGCCTAAAGAACACAAGTTATTTTGGATGACACTCTTATCATCTTTTGGAAATCTTGTTATAGATAACTGGATAAAAACCTTCTGTTCATGTATTTTCTTTGCTATATATATTTATATATTTTTTATTTCAAGTTGCCTTACCTTTTTTAATATTCCATCAACCTTATTCTCAAAATCTGTGACAGAACAGACCTCGGTTATTAAAATGGCTGCAAGAAATATGATAACTCTTGGCTGGAGCATTGTTGCCACGCATCTAACCTTTCTAGAACCGTCGATCAGTACCTGTTATGTTCCAGCCTTGGGACTGCAAGGTTCTTTTATACCATATGGTACATATGTATGTAGTTGTCCGTTGGGATCGCTAGCTCACGTGATTTCGCACGAATGAAACTTACGTAACATTATTTTTCATATATTATAAAAAAAAAACTAACAACTTTTTATTTCCATTAGATATTGTTCGGTCTATAATGTGTATTCCCCTGAATATCGTTTAACGTTAGGAAAAAAAATCAATTTGAACATTTATTTATTGAGACATTTCTAAAATAAATCAATTTCAGGGTTTTCATCTGATTTTAGGTATGCTGCATTCGTTCCGTTCCTTTCAAATCTGCCTTAAAGGCGTACATTTTCTTTTTGGAAAAATAATAAAGTAATTGCTTTATTACTCTTGCCATCGGTTGGACCTTTTACGTAGTCTTGTTGAAACACAGGTCACTTCCGAATCTAGAAAGGCCCTAAACTGTCATGGCACAAGGTTAGTGGTTCAGACCAAGATGTGTGCATACCGTGTACAGCATTGGACAATTATATAACTCTCTCTCTCTCTGTCTTGAAGTTTTGATATGATATGATAATAACATAAAACCTGTGAAGAAATCCCATTTGCTTACCATTGATACAACCAAAAACTCATTCTATATTTTTTGAGCCCATTAAACATTAGTATCTCTAAATGAGGGTTTGAGGAATAAGACTAATGGCGTTAAACAGATACTAGTAACTCTTAAAAAAATTAATCAAATACGCCATAGCTAATTTTTTTTTCAAAGTATCTCGTAGGTTTTTTTTTTTTTTGTTTCTCATAATGTGGTAATACGACCAAGACCTCTTATGATTTCCTTCATTTTCTCCGTCTGTTGTGTCACCTCAGGTGATCTCAACAGAGGTCAACCTTTGCCGCCACTATCAGCCTACTTATCAACATAATCACGTGTTTGTTTACACAATTGCTCAGTGAATCGAATTATAAACCTGACTTACGGGATTATTCATCATTTATTCCTATACGTTTTAGTAACTGTTTCAGACAGTTGAGATAATTCTTAAAGTAGTAAAGATTTTGCCTTATGTAATGTGATTTAACTAGAGAATTTGATTAAATGTAATTACTAGGTTTAAAAAAAACAAAACAAGAACGATCGAAGAAGGTAACAATGTCACATAAAAACAATAAAGAGGTTTCCAGTGTACCCAATAGGCACACGACATGTAACCTGTAAGAAAGTATATAATTAGTATACGTTATTTCTTATCAGTCCCGATACATCTGTTATTGACAAAGATTAACAAAACATGGAGCCGTTACTAGCGGCATGCCTTGTCCTACCACTGTTTGTTGGTGGACAGTCTCTCACTCCGTCGGAGTTTGAGGCACGTGTTGACGATACACTAAATAAAGTAAGTCAATTTCAGGGACAAAATTGTTGTCAATTATCATTAGGACATTTTACAATGCTCCACTTAATCAATACCTTTCATGAACAACTTATTTTCGATAGAGATAAGATCATTTCAAATTGTTGAATAAGTGTATTGTTCTATAAACTTCTATTCTAACTTCTATTACATGTATTTTTAACCATACCAAGTTGAAAGTATTTTATATTGTCATGGACACCCCAACCTTCAAATTAAATCAAATGTTAGGTTCTAAAGAACTCAGCAGAATGATCAAATGTTTCGATCGGAACATCTCGGGTGCTTCCGGCAGAGCTCCGTTATTGTTTCGCTTGTCGGAAAGGCCCGAGAAGTTGCGCTCTTGATATACACACAAAGGTTAACTAAATCTTCAACCACATTGTACTTGATCGATTTTGCAAAATTATTGTGCAAATTCTTTATAAAGAAATGATACATGATTATTGTATGTACTTGAATTACACTATGATTTAGTTTGAGTTTTAGCTGTTGTTTTCTCTAGGTGTTAAAGTGCCACCCTCAGAACCCGGGTCTGACGGTCAGCGTGGTAAAGGATGGTCGGCTGTTGTTCGCTAGGGGATACGGTGTTACTGATGTCTCGACTAACACCCCTGTCACCAACGAAACTCTGTTCCAAATCGCGTCTGCTTCAAAGGCTTTTGCTGCAACCCTTCTCGTGAAACAATTGGAGAGACATTCCAAGTAACAATTTATAGTTATTATTCTTTAAAGATCTAGGATGAATAGGCTATTGAGGAATTAACGTATGTATCACTAATTTGATTGCAATATAAAGAATAAATTATTGTTTGGAAATCGAACCGCAACTTAATAAGCACGAGTATTCAAGCCAAACGTGTCACAAATTCCAAACTTTTGTTTATTGAAATCTATACTTATTTTCATAATTTTAGAGTTAACATTTAATTTGACAAAAATATTGGTCAAAAGCGCTTTATAAAGATTTGACTCATAGCAACACTTAAGAAAGAAATGTTGAATCTGTTCCTATATTTATTTTGGTTTTTTTTACTTCCTACTATTGACACTCTTCGCCATTCATTCACAAAAGTTCCTTATTTTACTTAAATTGCACAAATACATTACGTAATTTATTTTTGATTTAAATTCTAAAGTGCTTTAAATAGTGTTCAATTTAATTAAATAAATTTCAGCCTAAGTATTTACACCAAAGTGAAGGATTTGATGGAGCCTGGTTTCGGTTTTTCTACACACATAAGGACCACTAATGCTGACTTGCGAGATCTAATGGCTCATACTCTCGCCCTCCCTAGCAACAGCTACCTGAGATTCGATTCAAACCTGACACGCGAAAACCTTCAGAGGTACATGCAACAACATATGAGAGAGAGAGGAGAGGAGAGAGAGAGAGAGAGAGAGAAAGAGAGAGAGAATATAAGCACCATTTCACGTCTTTTACAGGCGGATGCCCTACATTAAGTCGGTACACCCATTTCGGACAAGTTTCGTCTATAGTAACCTGAACTACGCCTTAGTTACCTATATATCGGAGAAGCTTGGCGGAAAAAGTTGGGAAGACTTGATACATGAAGAACTATTCCAGCCGCTGGGAATGGACAGTTCCACGTTTGCATCAACTACTCCAGACTTTTCCAAGGTAGCTACTGGATACAGAAATGGTCCAGGATCCCGACTCGTCCCAGTATCGCATACACTGACCCGGTATATATACAATACAGATATTCAATGTACCATGTAAAACCATTTCAGAGAAAAAACTGTAAATGTAAATGAGTGTGGAAATGAACTATAATAATGTTCAATGTGTTGCTAGTTTTTTCAACCTTAAGTTGTTCGTTTCAAATATGCTGTTATGACTTGATTATCTCTGGGCTCTTTGATTCCTCCTTCAATAATTAATTTTCATTTGCTTTTAAATAGTTTTCTCATATAAATTTACATTTATATATCTTCTTTAATGATTATATTTCAGTTGCTGTTATTTTTTGTTATTGATAGAAAACCATTGACAGAATTTTCACTTGCTATTAGTACCTTGTAACCAACTTTTATTTTAAGTCAGCTTTGTTTTAACAGCAAGTGGGCGATATGGGCAGGGTCTAATAGTGTCTTGACTAATGGAATTGACTACGCTAAGTGGATGAATTTTCACCTCAACGATGGCAAAGACAAATCAGGACTTCCTTTGTTAAACGCAAAGTCGTTTGCATACCTTCATGCGCCACATAATCTGATCACATCGACGGGAAGGTACTTCCGGCAGCCGCTGGTTCCGGTGACCACTGCTGATACAAGCTACGCGTTTGGCTGGAAGAACGGTTACTATAGAGGTATACAAATTATGTTTAAGAAAGGCCAAGCTATACGGTTTTGCAATGAGAATGAGTACGGATTTGCTATGTAAATTTGATACCAATTATTACCAATTGACTCTTCATTTTAAAATTAATTTTTACAAAATTGATACCTTCGATTCGTTTTTTTTTTCAATTTTTGGGGATGTTGTGGTTTTTATTCAATTTTTTTTTGTTTATGTAACTTTCTGTATGGATCTTCCAACAATTTTTATTTCTCCTATCCCAATTTAAGATCCTATTTTCTCCAGTTACAGTGATAAATATTTACAGATAAACATGAAAAGCTTTAAGCAATAAACGATTTTCTTGATAACAGAGACATTCTATATATTTGTTTTCAGGTAACCGAATTCTACGTCATACCGGCACTACCTTCGGTTACAGTTCATTGGTGACCCTTTTCCCAGATCTTAACCTCGGGGTATTTACTTCAATGACTGGGCAGGATGAACATTACATCTTAAGACACCTGCTGCACAATTTTCTCTCAGATAATTTGCTAGGTGTAACACCATGGCTTAACGCAACAACAATGTGCAGTTTTCCAAATCCCTGGTATTCCTCTATTTCTTATTCCCACTACGTCATCATAGACCGGACTGTCTCAGCATCGCGCCCTCTATCGGAGTACGTTGGTATTTATCATAATGACGCTTATGGAGAAGTTCGTGTCACAATGGAAGGGAATGACCATCTAGTATTAAACTACGGAGTCGCTTCCTGGAAAATTTGGCCAAAACACAGTCACGACCAGTTTCAAGGAGAGGGACAAGGGATGCTGTTCGAAACACTTGACATTCATCAAATCAAGTTCCATTCTAGTCACTCAAAAATCATTTCTGTGGAAATTATTACCTTCCAGTCTAATGCGCCACCGACCTTTACAAAGATGTCCTCCAATCAACCTATCAGCTCGGTGCTAGGATAACAACACTAGCATATATTATGTGTTCTTTCGTATCAACCATGTTTTCGGAAATATTCGATTTTTGTTTTAAAAAAAAATTATGGATGAATTTCTTTCATACGATTGCGCGCTATATATTGCATATATATAAAAGGAAAATATACGGTAAACTTCGTTTTGTGTACATTATTACGAGTTGCTTACATTATTATGGGTTTGTAATATCAAGAAACAATAGACATAATATACGCAATACATGAGTTTCTTGCCTTGCACAGTCAAAACATGTTTTTGCTACATTCTGTGGAGAATTTTTCTCAAAATACTAACGTTCGATTAACAATCTGACAATATCATATTGCAGGGGGAGCCCAGACAATACTGCAAAACTTGTATATTTTATGTGAAGACCAAGAACATTTTTACGTAATTTCAGGTATATTCTTTCACAAAGTAGATTTCTAAAACAGTCTTCAGCTTCTATAACTTTTTGCACTTTAAGAATCTTTTAGTATATATTACTAGTTTATTACTTACACCCCTTGTCATTCTTATATGTTAGTCTCGACTGAGATCCGTATATGTACCATTTAACAATTAAAGAATAAAACAAATAAAATAAAGTTAAAAATACTATTTATGGTTGTAATTGAAGGGATCAGCGTTCGTTCAGTGTGTCGGTGTCAGTGTAATACTGTATCCATTAATTCGATCCGTGTGGTATGGTCTTGATCTAACTAACAATTACAGTCGCTTTTAAAGTGTGTCACCCATTGGTTACTGTTTGTTTGTTTCAGCTGAATGCATGATTCATGACATAAGATGAAATGCTTCCTATGCATAATTGGTTACATGCGCTATAAAACGCTCTAATACTTTGAACCTTTTAACAATGTCTCCCATTTTCTTTAATTTAGCCAATGATCTCTGCTTGATATCATTTTTTTATGTATCAGATATGTTTGCGTACCGAGTACCATAGGTACCAGTGTCCCTGGCATCTCTCTCTCAACTTGAGGATGGATCCTACGGTTTCTAGTCGGTCCACCATTGACTTGGTGATACTTGCATTTTGCTTCATGAGGAAGTAATTGGCTCTTCCTTGATCTTGACATGGCCAAAACACATCCATACTGGGAGTATTTGCACGATACTGCTTGGCTGTCATGCTTACATGTATCTCTGATGTGCCTGCTAAATTGGCGCAATGTAGGGTACACCCTGAAGCAGGTCTTACAAGACAACATCATTTTACTGAAATAAAATAAAGTTATTGTCGCTTCACAATCATCACTAGTTTCCTTCATTGGTGATATTATGAAATGTTATCAGAAATAAAGGTCACTGGAATGGTTCACGCACAATTTTGAACTAAAATAAATTATAACTGTTTTAACGAACGCGCTTTATTGGGATCTTTTTTCATTTATTACGCTTCGGAATTATTACTCTAATCATGGTGAATATATTTTGGTTTTTCCGTTAATGACCTTTTGACTTTGTACACGAAGTCGGATACAGCGCCTAGTACTATGTAGGGTCCTGTCCAATGGTTTTGAAGTTTCGAACTTCTCCCTTTGGTTCTGGCTTTAGACGCGATCCATACATGTTGTCCAGGTGTATACTGCTTATGATTTAAATTGGTGTCATATTTTCTTTTCTGATTTTCATTTACATATGTACTTCAATCATTTCCTGGCATTTACGTGGATGACTCCTACATTGATTTTCATTTTCTCAACAAAGTCGTGGTAATTTTCATATAACTGGTCTTCCCCTGGATGATGGCCATACACAATATCAACTGGCAGTTTCAACTTTCTTCCCAGATTTAGGGTGCTTTCCATTACATGTAAACTGGCATCGCCGGATTTACCGGTGCTGCCTTCGTCGCCGATTGCTGGAACACGCGTCGCCGGCGAGCGATTGTGGCAACGCAATATACCGTTGCCGATTAGGAAACAAGTTGGCGTCGAGGTTATCATATTCTACATAAAATGCAGTCTACACTATTTTTTTATTTGTCTCAACCATTTTTTCCCCTGATTTTTCTGCGTTAAGTAAGGCAATTCACAGAAACACGCTAAGTATCCATTCGAAATATCAGCAAAATATGTGAATTTTTCTTGTGACATTCCGGTAAAACAATTCCTTGCTTTGTCATTCAGTTTTGTGATAACGGGAATTAAAATATTTACGTTTTAGACTTCATGGTCCTTATTTGGAATATTGTCTTAGAGTTAAAACTCAGCATTGAAGCAATGCAGAAACTACAATATACATTTTATAATGCTTATGGGCATTGGCATTATATGCATCCAGTGTGATTTCATTGGACAGAAGGAATACCTGCATTGGGTGAAGAATGAGTTATACTAATTGCTTGCATTGGATGATTGCAATGATGAATAAAGAGTTGCTCAATGCAGGCATTGGACGACTGAGAAGTCGCTCAATGCAGGCATTGGAAAAAAGGAAGAAACGCCCAATGCAGGCATTGGACGACTGAGGAGTCGCTCAATGCAAGCATTGGAAAAAAGGGAGAGACGCTCAATGCAGGCATTGGACGATTTAGGAGTCGCTCAATGCAGGCGTTGGAATAACTGAAGAGACGCTCAATGCAGGCATTGGAAGATTGAGGAGTCGCTCAATGCAGGCATTGGAAAAACTGAAGAGTCGCTCAATGCAGGCATTGGAAGACTGAAGAGTCGCTCAATGCAGGCATTTAAAAAATTTAAGAGACACTCAATGCAGGCATTGGAAAAACTCTTCAAGTCGCTCAATGCAGGCATTTGAAGACTGAAGAGATGCTCAATGCAGGCATTGGAAAAACTGTAGAGACGCTCAATGCAGGCATTGAAGACTAAAGAGTCGCACAATGCAGGCATTGGAAGACTGAAGAGACGCTTAATGCAGGCATTGGAAGACTGAATTTATAGTGATAAAATGTAGGTATTGGATGTATTTTCAGTGGTTCAAACCAGGTATTGGGTGTCGTTTGATTATGATAAGTTTTTCAATGCAGGAATTAGCTGGGGGGTTTTTGTTTGTCAGTACGTTAGTTGCTCGATGAAAGCATGAAATTTGATAACTGCAACTTTGTTGTTTCTCGAATGCTAAAAATAATAACTGTTTAAGGTCACTATCATCAAGCATCAACTAATAGTCACTTTACAAAACTAATTATTATGCGTTTGTGCACTAATATAGAATGATAACTAATGATGACAAAAATGTTCTGTTTCCTATAGTATTAGATTATTTGGTAGTGAAATTTCTCAGTCTGATAACACTGTTTATGAGACAAATGTACAAGGACGTTGTATGTAGAAGTATCTTATTTTATGCATAGAATGTTCAAATCAAGCAATGACTCCAAATACTTTTCTATTTATTTCCTTCATTGATTTTTAATATCACTTAAATTACATTTCATGCTTAGATTATCTCATTAAAACATCACCAAACAAACAAAATGTCATCCATTATGTGAAACAATCCTGCATTAGATCCAGAAATGATCAAGATGGCTTAAAACCATTAGTTGTCCAATGCCTGAATTGACTCTAGACCATCAGTCGTCCAATGCCTGCATTGACTCTTGATCATCAGTCGTCCAATGCCTGCAATGACTCTTGATCATCAGTCGTCCAATGCCTGCATTGACTTTTGATCATCAGTCGGACAATGCCTACATTGACTTTTGATCATCAGTCGTCCGATGCCTGCAATGACTATTGATCATCAGTCGGCCAATGCCTGCATTGACTCTTGATCATCAGTCTTCCAATGCCTGCATTTACTTTTGATCATCAGTCGTCCAATGCCTGCATTGACTCTTGATCATCAGTCGGCCAATGCCTGCATTGACTCTTGATCATCAGTCGGCCAATGCCTGCATTGGCTTAGTAGACCATCAGTCGTCCAATGCCTGCATTGACTCTTGATCACCAGTCTTCCAATGCCTGCATTGACTCTTGATCATCAGTCGGCCAATGCCTGCATTGACTCTTGATCATCAGTCGTCCAATGCCTGCATTGACTCTTGGTCATCAGTTGGCCAATGCCTGCATTGACTCTTGATCATCAGTCGTTCAATGCCTGCATTGACTCTTGATCATTAGTTGGTCAATGCCTGCATTGACTCTTGATCATCAGTCGTCCAATGCCTGCATTGACTCTTGATCATTAGTCGTCAAATGCCTGCATTGACTTTTGATCATCAGTCGTTCAATGCCTGCATTGGCTTAGTAGACCATCAGTCGTTTAATGCCTGCATAGACCATCAGTCGTTTAATGCCTGCATTAGCTTAAAGATCGTATAATGCCGCCATTTTGTCCACATGAGGTCGTTCAATTCAGACATTGACAAATTAAAAGTAACATTGCGATATGTGTTATTTTCTTCCGAACCCATCAAAATTGTTTTGAAGGAATATATTTTGTAACTGGTGAAAAACTGAAAATGACAATATCCAATGAAAATATTGTATACGAGAAGGGTTTTATACATTATTTTATTTTGATCAATGTCATTAAAAAATCAACAATTGTTTAAACTCACTCATCTTAATCAATTTCAAAAACTTAACTTTATTACAAATGATACTTATTTGAAGATGAATTATATTAGTATTTGCCTTATTATATTTCAAGTTTGTATCATAATGTTTGTAAACATTTCGCAAGAAACATTTCAAAACGACCATAACTGTTTTAGAAAATAAAAAAAATAATAATGGAGACAAATAAAAAGTGGTTAGAACTGCATCTGATGTAACAATGGGCGCGCTTGTTTTGTCTACACCTTACAACCTGTGTACACTTTTCTCTAATCAAGCCCAAAAGTGTACACTTTAGGTAAACACCGTCTACTCTTTGTGCAGGGCATGTGTTGCAATGTACACTCTTGTTTTCAATATGGCGACAAAACGGTAAACTGAGAAATCTGAAGAATTTCTTTTGTCAGCACATGAAATTAAATATGCTAGAGTTGATAGCCTAATTGTAGTACATATTGCGTGTGTAAATATGAAAGTGTTCAAAGCATAAGAAAAATAAATTCAAAAGTTTTGTATTTTTTATATGTATTAATAAAACATTTTGTCAGCAAAAGTCAACAGATACATTGGACATGTATAGTGTAATAAGAAGTAAGAAAAGATTTATACGCATTTATTTTTCAAAGCATATGAATGCACTAGCTCGCTAGTAATTTTGTCAGATTATACTTTTCAGTTGTAAAGAAAGTAAATTAACTTTCATAATTTTTTTTTTTGCTTGACAATTACTTTACTGTTTTGCTGAGCATTGTGTCTCTCCTAAAATAAACTTATAAACAATTTTTAATAGCCTATTTAAAAAAAACCCAAA
Source organism: Magallana gigas (assembly GCF_963853765.1). Lineage (NCBI taxonomy): Eukaryota > Metazoa > Mollusca > Bivalvia > Ostreida > Ostreidae > Magallana > Magallana gigas. The sequence continues at coordinate 45,334,164 of NC_088858.1, read as the reverse complement.
AAACCACATACTGTACTTTGCATGAATCTGAAAACTGGCAAGGGTAGCAATGGATTACAAAATTGATTTATTTTCAAAAGCTATTAAAAGAATTGTCTCAAAAACGGAACTCCTCGGCAGCTTTCAATACTTTGGCGTCCATATTGAACACTATACATTATACACTACACCAAATTTTGCTTGATTATATGGTGTAAGTCATCTACACCAGGTGTACAACAGTGTAGATAAATCAAGCGCGTCTAATATATCACAGAGAGAGAGAGAGTATAAGTATAATTTCTGGTCTTTTACAGGCAGATGCCTTACATTGAGTCGGTACATCCATTCCGGACAAGTTTTGTCTATAGTAACCTGAACTACGCCTTAGTTACCTATATATCGGAGAATCTTGGCGGAAAAAGTTTGGAAGACTTGATAAAAGAAGAACTATTCCAGCCGCAGGGAATGGACAGTTCCACGTTTGCATCAACTACTCCAGACTTTTCCAAGGTAGCTTCTGGATACAGAAATGGTCCAGGATCCCGACTCGTCCCAGTATCGCATGCACTGACTCGGTATATATACAATACAGATACATGTATTCAATGTACTTTCTAAAACCATTTCAGAGAAAAAACTGTAAATGTAGATGAGTGTGGAAATGAACTATTATGATGTTCAATGTGTTGCTGGTTTTTTCAACCTTAAGTTGTTCGTTTTAGATATGCTGTTATGACTTGAATCTCTGGGTTCTTTGATTCCTTCTTCAATAATTATCTTTCATTTGCTTTAAAATAGTTTCCTCATATAAATTTACATTTAAATATCTTCTTTAATGATTATAATTCAATTGCTGTTTTTTTATTGATAGAAAACCATTGACAGAATTTTCACTTGCTATTAGTACCTCGTAACCAACTTTTATTTTAAGTCAGCTTTGTTTTAACAGCAAGTGGGCGATATGGGCAGGGTCTAATAGTGTCATGACTAATGGAATTGACTACGCGAAGTGGATGAATTTTCACCTGAACGATGGCAAAGACAAATAAGGATTTCTATTGTTAAACGCAAAGTCGTTTGCATACCTCCATGCGCCACACAATCTGATCACATCGACGGGAAAGTACTTCCGACAGCTGCTGGTTCCAGTGACCACAGCTGATACAAGCTACGCGTTTGGCTGGAAGAACGGTTACTATAGAGGTATACAAATTATGTTTAAGAAAGGCCAAGCTGAACGGTTTTGCAATGAGTATGAGTACGGATTTGCTATTTAAATTTGATGTCTATGATTACCAATTGACTCTTTGTTTTAAAGAGCAATATTTACGAAATTGATACCTTCGATTCGTGGTTTTTTTTTTTTAGGAATGTTGTGGTTTTTATTTAATTAATTTATTTTTTGGCTTAGGTATTTTTCTGTATGGTTCTTCCAACAATGCAGTTTATAGTGTATAAACATGCTTAAATTATCAAAGCGTTATTTGAGTTTTCAACGTCATGTTAATAACAATTTTTTTCCCCATCCCAATATAATTTCCTACTTGCTTTAGTTACAGTGATAAATATTTCCAGATAAACAAAAAAAAAAGCTCTAAGCAATAAACGATTTTCTTCATAACAGAGACATTCTATATATTTGTTGTCAGGTAACCGAATTCTACGTCATACGGGCACTATCTTTCCCAGATCTTAACCTCAGGGTATTTACTTCAATGACTGGGCAGGATGAACATTATACATCTTAAGACACCTGCTGCACAGTTTTCTCTCAGATAATTTGCTAGATGTAACGCCATGGCTAAACGCAACAACAATGTGCACTCTTCCAAATTCCTGGTACTCCTCTATTTCTTATTATTACCTTCCAGTCTAATGCGCCACCGACCTTTACAAAAATGTCCTCCAATCAACATATCAGCTCGGTGCTAGGATGACAACAGTAGCATAGTATTATGTATTCTTTTGTACCAACAATGTTTTCGGAAATATTCGAAATTTGTTTACATAAATTTATGAATTAATTAATTTCATACGATTGCACTCTATAGATTGCATATATATAAAAAGAAAAGAAACGTTAAACTTCATTTTGTTTACATTATTTACGAGTTGCTTACATTATCATGGATTGTTAAATCAAGAAACCAAAGACATATACGCAATGCATAAGTTTCTTGCCTTGCACAGTCAAAAAATGTTTTTGCTACACTCTGGAGAATTTTTCTCAAAATACCAACATTCGATTAACAATCTGACAATATCATATTGCAGGGGGAGCCCAGACAATACTGCAAAACTTGTATATTTTATGTGAAGACCAAGAAAATGTTTACGTAATATTCTTTCACAAGGTAGATTTCTAAAACAGTCTTCAGCTTCTAACGTTTTGCACTTTAAGAATCTTTTAGTATATATTACTAGTTTACTACTTACACCCACAGCTCTGCATTTTACAAAAGTAGTGGTTTAAATGTAGATTCAAATACAAGTTTACTGGTTTTAGTCCCCGGATTCAAATTAAAGTTTTTAACAGGGGTGTGAAATTGTCATTCTTATATGTTAGTCTCGACTGAGATCCGTATATGTACCATTTAACAATTAAAGAATAAAACAAATAAAATAAAGTTAAAAATACTATTTATGGTTGCAATTGAAGGGATCAGCGTTCGTTCAGTGTGTTGGTGTCAGTGTAATACTGTATCCATTAACTCGGTCCGTGTGGTATGGTCTTGATCTAACTAACAATTACAGTCGCTTTTAAAGTGTGTCACCCATTGGTTACTGTTTGTTTGTTTCAGCTGAATGCATGATTCATAACATAAGATGAAATGCTTCCTATGCATAATTGGTTACATGCGCTATAAAACGCTCTAATACTTTGAACCTTTTAACAATTTCTCCCATTTTCTTTAATTTAGCCAATGATCTCTGCTTGATATCATTTTTTTATGTATCAGATATGTTTGCGTACCGAGTACCATAGGTTGGGGACTTGTCAAAATAATGTAATTTGTTGTGGTTGCTACAATAAGAGCGAACGATTTAAATTGAACCCAAACCGGATTTTTCTCACCTATGACGTATTGGCGTATATATTAAACATATATAAAGTGTGGCGCTCAGAAGGACCGTGATAGAGACCTCATAAATCGGGATGGACGGTCGCTGTATAAGCTTGGTGTTTCTGGTACTGGCTTGCTATTATCCGGGTTCCTATTGTATTACACCCGCTGAATATGCAGATGCGGTGGATCAAACTTTGCAACAGGTGTGTAATTTTTGTGGTATTTATTTATTTATTTATTTTTAAACATTTTTTGAATGTATATGCAAAATTTTAGATCAGTTTCAGATTAACGCAAAGCTTTTTAAATGTTATCCCGTTTTGCAAAAAACCCAACAAGCAATACTGTAGGGGATTCAATATTTCAACTAACTGTATATATTCCGCCTTTTCACGTCCGTTTACATTTGTACAAGTATTAATAGATATTTAAGTAGAAATGACTACATAAATACATGTACGCTATCATGTAATCAATATCACATGGCAGTTGTAAATCACTCAGCCCATTTGTCATGGGGTAAATCGGACTTTCAATTATTCTTACATTCATTGAAGGTGATGGACTGTGCTCCCTGGATTCCGGGGCTGACGGTCAGCGTTGTGAAGGATTTCCAGACGCTGTTCGCCAGAGGTTACGGGGAGACCGTCGTCAATTCGAACACTCCCGTCACAGAACAAACACTCTTCCAGATCGGCTCCATATCCAAATCCTTTGCGGCAACATTGCTGGTCAAACAAATGGAAGATGAAAAGTACTTTGAATTTCTAAATGTAATACAATATAAATGTTGTTTTACACAAGCTTATCATTAATCGATTATCATAAACAGAAAGACTTGGCAATTGTTGAATACTTGACTTATTTCATACGAGCATTTCATTCATATCATCACATTTTGATAACATATTTTGCAATGGTTGAGTCAATGATGAATGAGGACCTTGCAACGTCGAATATTATGCACAATTACACAGTATTTGAGTTTTTATGCTTAAAATATCTTACTTAGTATTTACCACATTTACATTAATTATTGGCGGTCTTGGATAAGTAGAGAAATATCAATTGTTTCTTGTATTTAGTTGTTTACAGACGAGGTTCAAAATACAGTCTCCCACAAACAAAGTGTACGCTTAAATTAGTTGTTTTTTAGTTTAATTATTTTGGACAGTACCGATATAATGCTTTCTCATATTTTTGTAAAAAGTCATAGTATTTTAGAATAACAAGAAAAGGATTAAACGTTTACGTTCCATTTAGTTTGGCCCTAACCACAAAGGTAAAAGACATGATGGACCCGGGATTTGTGTTCGTCGATCAAGAGCGGACGGATTCCGCCACGGTGGTGGACATTCTGGCCCACAGGATGGGAGTCCCTGACCATACCAATCTCAGGCTGGACCAGAACCTGACCAGGGCCAACCTCCAACAGTAGGTGCTTCTTATTGCAGAGAGAGGGTTTTTTTTTCGAAATGTTTGTTCTCTTTTAAGTTTATACGATTATTTGTGCTTGTAATCTTTGCTAATTTTACGATAACTCAAAGAGCTGCAACATCTATGCAAACAGTTAAAGAAAGCTTTTTCCATTTCTTGTTTAGACAATCTACATTAATTTACTTTTTCAAAAAATAATTTCAGAGTGTATATTTGGTGCTAGAACCATTATGCCGTTATAATTGATTTGATGAATCTTTTCCCGTATTTTACGGCTTTAAAGGAATTTTGTAGAAAGCAAAACAATATTTTGACATTCTATAATTAATCACGGGAAAAGTAATTCCGGTATTGTATAGCAGTTTTCCCCCCATAGTAGCTTTTCCCCCCGGAAAACCTACTATATTAGCCTTTCCCCCGGGGGGAAAAGCTACTATATAGTAGTTTTTCCCCCATAGTAGGGTTTCTCCCGCACGTTTTTTGGTTCAGATTTTATAAAAATTATTTATGGAAATCCAGTAAGGATTAAAATCAATGTTTCTACACTCCCAGGTTGCATACTCGATATCGGCATTCATCTGTACAGGTTAAGTTTCGTTTTGCCGATTTATTATTTTTATAGACAATGCTGAAAGTTGAACATGTGTGTAACGGAATTACAACTAGAACTTAATTTAGGTAATTCATCGAAAAAAGATTTACAAGTTATACACTTATATACATAATTCTGTGTTCTGAAATTGTATTAAACGAGAATGTTTTAAGAATTTCTTGATAAATTTATCAGACTGTTTGTCTACTTGTGAAAATTTCATCCAGGCTAAACCTCTGTTTTAGAGAAATTTTGTTTCCCATGTTCCGAAAATTATAGTGCATATTCTTTAGGGTCCAATGTCTCATAAACTAGAGATGACCATATCACCATATTTTTATAGTGGCAGTGGTTTACTACTTAAAGATGAAAATTTCAGCCCTCAGGGTAGGGGCCCTTGATGTTTCAGGGCCCGATGTTTAAAACCCCATATGATTGAATAGTGTTCTATAAGTGTGGACCCGAATCTCAAATTCTAGAGATGACCAATTAACCATATTTTCAAAGTGATAGTGGTATACCACTAGTAGATGACACCGAAAATTTAAGCCCCCATGCAGGGTAGGAGCCTTTGTTGGTTTCGAGCCCGATGTATGAAATCCAATTATAACGAATATGTATGTTTTAGAGCCCCATATCTCAAAAACTATAGATGACCACATGAACATATTTTTACGGTCATTTAAAAGTAAAAACATCATTTAAAAATACACAATCACTCATATATTTCTTTATCAAAATGATTGAAAATTACGTTTAATTCTTCTGCTTTTTTTAAATTTACGAACAAAATTTTTTAAAAAGGTACGCGGGTAAAATTCATTATTCTTCAAAACATTTAATCAATTCATAAGATGACTAATGATATAATAAATAATTAGATAAATAAATCAATGAACTTTTATTCATAAAAGGAGAAACCGAAAATCAAAAATAAATAACAAACCTAAGCGCATATATACGACTTTTTTACTTGTTAGTTGATTAGAAGAAAAAGCTTATATTTAAAAAAAAAAGTCAGCTCATCACAATATATGTATTGATTATTTTTGTTTTTTTGTTTTTTAATTACCCTTGTTTAATTGTTCGAAGAAATAATATGGTACACAAGTAAATCTTTATTGCAAAAATATGAAACAAATAGTATACATTTTTTAGGTAATTGAATCATATATCTTGATTTATATAGCATCGTTTTCAAAATTGTATACAGTAAAACTCGGTTATAGCGAAGTCCCAGGGACCAATTGAATTACTTCGTTATATCCGTAATTCGTTATATCCGTATAACGAATTCGTTATAATATTTATAGCGAATTCGCTATATACATGTTTTCTTTCACCAGACTGTATCTTTTGCTAACTGATGCTTAAATTAAAAAAACACTACTTTGATACCTTTAATAAACGGATTGAGAATTGAAAAAAATATATAAAATAAATATGTAAAATAATTCATTCAAACTATTATGTTAAATGGTAGTGCAAATGTTTTTAAACAGTAAAGAAATTCGTTATAAAGGTGTTAAATTTCGTTAGTATTCACCTTAACGGGACTCAAAATCAGTTCGCTATATCCGTAAATTCGTTATATCCGAATTCGTTATAACTATAAAATTTTGCAAAGATTTGTTAAGCATTTTACCGGGGACTCGAAAAAACTTCGCTATATCCGAGAATTCGCTATATCCGTGTTCGTACTAAAAGAGTTTTGCTGTATTTATAAATCACGCTGCAAACTTAAAAGTGGAAAAATTAGCAAATAGTGAGTCACAATATAAACATAAAGTTAGTTCATGCTCCATTTCACATTTTCCAAAGTAACCAGCAAAGATACCGACATTGTTCTGGTTGTGAAGACATTTCAATGTATTTTAAAATGTTTACATCATAATATCTCTCGTTTCGTAGAAATGTGCTTAAAAATATGAATATACGTATCTTTAAAACGAAATGGTAAACACTAACTTTACAAATGCTGTTAATACATAATTAAAATACCCCTTAACCATGATTTAGAACCCCATCAATCAAAGTAAAACTAAAACATTTCAGTTTCTCATCATATCATTTCATCCTGTCTCCCGTTTGATATTTAGAAGAAGAAATATATAATTGTTTTTAAGATCGTCAATTCTAACGGTATTAAATTTAAAATTGGTAGCCTTTTGAACGAAGGGAGTGATACATTTCCACTTTTTATTCCCTTCCTCTACAACATTAAGTCAAGATTGGTCAGTTAGTTCCCTGGGAGAAACTTATACATTGATGGTAATACATTGGAAAATTAAATTTCCAATTGCAAACCGGCGTATTTTCACTAAAAAGTGTTCTCACGTGTTCATAACGTCGAAGTCAAAACTGTAGATAAGCATCGATTAGATGAAAAAAATTCGAGGTATTCTGAAATCCGTGAAAAGGTGTTCCAAAAAGGGGTGAGAACAGGTGAAATAAACGATGATGACACATGCATGTTATGAAGGCGCATGCCTTAGTTCATATTTGGGGTTGAAAAACCATGTAATTTATTGTATGTATTAATAAATGCCATAATTATCCTTTTATGTGAGAAATTAATATCATATCAGTTATTGCAAATTATTGTCACGAATGGTCCGCAATAAACATGGCCGGAAAGTAAAAATGGGGGGAAATCCACTATATAGTAGGTTTTCCGTGGGGGTAATCTGGCTATAAAAAGGGGGAAAGCCCACTATATAGTCAGCTTTCCGTGGGGGAAAAACTGCTACATAGCCATTTTTCCGGGGGGAAGAACTGCTATATAGCCATTTTTCCGGGGGGAAAGATGGCTAGGGGGAAACGGCACTATATAACACCGGTACCCACATTCAATTTGCCATCATTTTAAAGAGGAGGTCAAAAACTTGTTTTGTGCCGTTTTTGGAAAGACTGTAGGCATTCTAGATTTATTTCATTAGTCAAAAATGGACAAAACTCCGAGATTTGTTACTTTTATCCTTTATAATTCATAGAAAATGGTTGTTTAAAACATAATTTTTCCTTGTGTTTATCAAAACTTTAGGCCCCGGTACACCCTATGAAACAAAGATCATTAAAAGAATTTATATCCTGAATTTCATAAACTTGTAGGCACCTTTCATTTACTAGATCTTGACCTTAAAGAGCAATAAAACATCTTTCTATTGTGTAGACGTTTTGCCGCTATGACGCCGGTGAAGACGTTCGGGAAGTCCTTCTTGTACTCCAACATGATGTACGGATTTGCTTCCTACCTCTCCGAGAGACTGGGCAACGAGCCGTGGGAAAATTTAGTGACGTCGGAAATTTTCGACCGTCTTGGCATGACGTCATCCACGTTTATAACCACTCTGGCGGATCTCTCGGGCGCTGCACAGGGTTATGATAAAGGACCGAAATCCAAACCAAAGGCGGTGGTACCGGTTCCGCTGGAACTCAGCAAGTAGGTCGCGAAATAATTTCAGATTTAAAGTTAAATCTACATAATCTTGAATTTGGCAATTACTGTATTTGTTTGGGTTTTAAAAAGATAGATTTTAGTCCTGTATGTTTATACAAACATTTCCTTTCATTACTTGTTTTCAGCATCAATCTGTACTGTCTTTTTTCCACGATCGTTCAAACTAAAGTTATATTATGTATGAAAGTTACTGTATCGCTTCAACTTGATTATTTTAAATTTGTTCACAATGTCTGAAATGCATGCTGGTATTCTCCTAACCTAAATTTACATTTACATCAAGTTCATGTAATTTCAGAATTATTATGATGATTAACGAACCCACGTGTATAGAAATTCAATTTTATGTGTATTGCGAAAAGCAGAGAAAATACCGATAACAAAATTAACATTCCTGGCCGACGTTTTATGCTTTAACTACTCCCCCCTGACGTCATATTTACATGCTGTTACTTTCATGCTTCTTTTCAGAGTTAAAATTTGCCGTGTTTACACAACTTGGTATTATCTATGCCCTAAGGTCTGCCAGTTGTCGTTGATAAACAGTGTATTCGTTTCATAAGAATTCATAAGAATTATATAACTACAAAAAAAAAATATAGACATAAACGTTTCATCGTTAATTTAGTTCATGTATACGTATAGTTGAACTACGTTTATTTTTCGAAAGAAATTTGAAAATTTTGGAATAGTACATGTACTTGAGCTTTTTGTACATTTTCGCAGAGAGAGATAATGACTTTTACATTGTGACCGGGGCGAGATAAGTTAAAATTCCGTAAATGCTTGCACACTTTGCACATGTGCAGATAGTTGTTTTGCATAAAAAAAGGAAAAAACCTTAAGAATTTTTTTTTGATTAATAGGAAATGGGGGATCTGGGCAGGTTCAGGGGCCATCATGTCGAACGCAGTGGATATGGTTAAATACATGAACTTTCACCTCAGTAACACGGACAAGAATGGTAACGAGTTCATGACCTTAGCGAATTTCAACGCCTTACACCAACAACACAGAAAACTGTCCTCTACCACGGTAAACACACACTTTGGAAATGAGGAGGTCCCAACCACTGAAAATGGCTATGGGCTTGGCTGGAAGCGAGGACTTTATAGAAGTATGTAAAATGAAAATAGATTAACTTCTTCCGATGTTTTTTTTACAAGATGAGAAAATCGAAAACATTCATTTTTTAAAAATGTTTATTCATTCTTAAATGTGTTGATTGCAGACAACGACATTTTCCTACACGCTGGCAGCACGTACGGCTACAGGTCATTCATCACACTGTTCCCCTCTCAGAATATTGGCGTGTTCACTTCCATGAACGGCGAGGACGACGACTATATCCTGCGCGTCTTGTTGCACAACTTCCTGTCTGACGTCGCACTTGGAGTGACGCCATGGCTTGATGCGTCATCTATCTGCGACAGACTGACGGCGCCAAAGTACACGGGGTACTCCAACACAAACAACCCACAAAGGCCCATAACCGAGTATATAGGTCTGTACGTCAATCCCATCTACGGAAATTTGAACGTTGAGTTTGACCCAAACAATGAACACATGGTCCTGAGGTACGGAGTCGCTACATGGGACTTTTGGACAAAATCAGGAAAAGACCAGTTCAAAGCAGAAGGAACTGGGATGATCAAATATTTGAAAAACATGCACAGCTTCAATTTCCTTACCAATGAAAATGACGGAATAGTTTCGGTACGGGTCGACAGTTTCTGCTCCACGTGCGGAAACGACCCACCGATTTTTCATAAGGTAGTGTGATAAAACATATGTAGTATTTTTCAGAAATAAATCGAACTCACTCTATTTTTTTTTTATTTTTTTTTAATTGAACTTTCACATATTCACATACCATAGCATAAACATTTATATAAATATATGTTGCAATGTATACATATACATTAAATTTATAGTATTTGTTTGATAGATATAATCAATATTTTGATATAAAGTATATATGTACATATATGTATTACTTCTCAGAATAGTAACGATATAATTTGAACAGGTTGTGGTATAAATATATATGTGAAAAATGGTTTTCTTTTTAGAAAAAAAATGGAAAAGGAAAAATTCAAAGATACAGAGCAAAAAAACCCAAAAAAAATAAGAAGAAACAGGGACATTAAGGAGAGAATAAAGATAGTGATGAATGTTCCAAACGTTGAAATATATCTTTCCAATAAATATCAAACAAATGATAATTACAGTTTTTCAGAAGCAAAAGTTTTTCAATAAACAGTCTTCTGGTTATAGATTTCTTAATGTTTTCTACATTTAGCCTTGATGTTTTCATTTTAGTTTGCAGAATACATTGTTTTGTGAAAAGAATGATTAAATTTTCCAACCTATGAATATCTCTATTATCAAATTTTCGAAAAAGGATTGAATATTTGTCAAAATTTGTTTGTAAACCAAAGATATCTGTCAAACATTATTTTTCCGATTTTAATGTTTACAATGCTTTATAGTAAAGCATTTTTAATAGACAACCAAAATTTGAGTGTCATTTGTTGAGTTGTAAGCGAGTTACAGGGCTAACAACTATTTGCTATATATTTACATTCTACTGTTTTTCCATTAAATTATGTTTTTCAATTGACGGCAGTTATTGACACGACGACTTCAAAAATAAATCATTCGATGCTGTAGTAAACAAAGATTTTTTTTCATTTTGAATGTTGAAGGGAAAATTCCAGAAAATTAAATGAATGTGTTAAACATTAAAAACTGTTTATTTATGCTTAAAATGAATAATTTAGAGCCATTTTAAGGTCAGACGACATGTTCCTCAATTTTAGATAACTTTTTCCAGGAATGTGTTAATGGTTTACTACTACTTTGACAAGCCTTCTTGCAAAAAATTAGGGTACCTTACCAGGCAATTCTGCAAAATACTAGAGTATGCAATTTCTTATATTATCTTCTTGAAAATACACTTGAATTGCTGATATAAAAATAAATACATCAACCCCACAGCGAAATTCACTATAATATAACAATTTCTGCGCCGGGGCGGGGCTTTGAACTCACGACCTCTAGAACCTATACGCTTCTGGCAGTAAGCGGCCACGGTTCTAACCACTCGACCATCTAGACATATAACCATATCCAAACAAATTTTTATCATTTTAAAAGTAATTATAAAATTAATATTTTTTATTGGAACTCTTTATTACGAGGAGATACAAAAAAGATTCGTGAGGAACGTGTTGTCTGACCTTAACAAGACATTAGACTTTCGGTTGGACGTAGCTAATTATTTCTTGCGTCAAAACAAGTTAAAAATGACGCGGTTTCAAGCGAAACATGCACCGGTTGCATAGGCGTCGGAACCGGGGGGGGGGGGGCTTAGCTTGTTTTGCAAAGTTATACCTAACCATTAGAAACATAGTATGGTAGAGGGTTCAGCCCCCCCCCCCTCCCCTCCACTTTTTCTCGCAGGAAAGATTATTGTTCCAAAATTTACCTTGAAAGATTGAGAAGTTGGATTCAGAAGCATACTAGCCCCCCCCCCCCCCCCCCCCCCCCCCCCGGATTAGGAATTTCATGAATTTTGAAGAAAAAAAGTGGGTAAGTAATTTTTTTTCTTTGGAAGTACAATGTATAGGTATACTCCCCCCTCCACGGATTAGGATTTCCATGATTTTGGGAATTAATTTTTTTCTCAATATTTCTGAGGATTAGTCTAGCCCCCCCCCCCCCCCCCCCCCACTTTCATTTTGCTTCCGACGCCAGTGAGTTGCATAGACTTAGCTCAGAGGCCAGACAAATCTTGTTGATTTCAAAGAGCCACGGCTGAGTGGCCAGCAATTATTTCACATTACTGTTTGACACAAGCTCTTGTTAAAATGGTTCTAAGATAGAGAAATAAGCTTGAAAAAGATGTTTACTGGTATATTGAACCTATGTCAACAAAAACAGGATAGAAGCCTTGTTTACTGCCGTATATTGGCACAAAACAGAATTTTTAAAACATCATGTAATTATTACTTTAGTATATATTAATCCGCTTGATAAATATCAATATAACTGACACACACGAAAAGAGAAATATTGTAGTGGGAAAGTCCTTTTCCCCATTAGCGCTGCCACCAGCTGATTACCTCCCATCAGCAAGGAAACTTAAATGAGCCATAATAAAACATAACTTAATCTGACCTAATTAGCTCTAATACTTTTACTCCGACCCTGACGCTGACCATGACTCTGACTCTTGTTATATTTGTTCAAATGAATAAATTTGTTAACTTTTTGAATTTGTGTCTCATTACGATAAGTCTTTGGACTTCAGTTCAAGAGTCAGACTCTTGAACTGAAGTTAAATTTATTCATTTGAACAAATATAAAACACGACACAAAAAAAACCGCGTAAACGAAGAGATCGACTTGCCAATATAACACAATATAAAGGTGAACTTGGGATAATTCACCATAGGCAATACTTTGAGTTTTAAAATAAAATGAATAAAGAACTGGAATTATGTGGGGTTATCACCCATTAAATTCAGTGAGCAATAAAGTTAAACTTATACAATGAATTCTCAGGGGAAAATCACCCTTCAAATTCTAGAGCTCTCAGAGGAAAAATCACTCTTCTTGAGAAGTTCCCTATGCTTCAATTAAATACCACTTAGAATAATTACTAACTGCCGAAGTTACTTGAGACAATCATCAAGTTCAACTTTCAATAAACACTAGACGACCTATAATTCATCATAGTCATCCAAAATCATCCCAAAAATGTAGCATAGTTTTAGAAATATAAGGTACAAACCTTTAAAAAAAATCCAGATTTCCCAACAAAGTTAACTTAATAACTAAAATAGAATCTGCCAAATCTACGTGTAACTTACTTTAAAAACTAAACTGATCAAAGTCTCAAAATTTAGCTAAATAAATTACTAGAATCCCTTTCACTTATCAAACGTAAATAAAAATCTTTAGACACGAAATCAATAAAACTCTATTTTAAAAATAAAGATGCAGCCTAAACAATACTAAAATAAAAACAACGACTAACGTCGTCTCCAGAATGAGAGAAAACCCAAAGAGAGCGAGTTTCAGAATTGTCTGGCTTTTATATCCCCCAAAACAGAATTCCATACATCGCACGAGCGAAACATAGAACACGGAGTCTGTATAAATCACGTGATATCAATAGAAATCATTACCGAAAGTCTACATGCAGAGTTCTATTATAAAAATCTCGTCGATTCTCGTCTAAAAAATAACAAAACAACACATAACATTATTATGTAAAATATCAGTTATGTTCCCAAAAATCTCGTTTACACTCTCGAACTATTTTACAAAGACTTTATATTTCCCGCATAAACAGAGAAATCGCATTCGGCACACTTCGGCAGATTCGTACCTCATCTTGATACCGGAATCGGTCGAGGTGCGCCGAATGAGAGAAATCGATCAAACGAACATTCTGAACACTTCATAATTCTTGATACAAAGTAAGGTAAACTCCGTATACACACAGGCAATCGTAACTGGTGTCACTACAGTATTAAATTTTACTATATATTCTTACCAAAATTGCACAACTTTACATACAGATTAAAAATTCAAAACGAACTTCTGGAAAAAAATCCTCTTGACATCTTTTTAAACAACGCTTCATTTACAATTTTCTAGCAAAATACACACGTGCATCCCAAAGGCGTGAGACTTTGTTTACCTCGAAGTCACACATGTGCTTGAAAATCAAGCCCGGGCCTTTTCACCCCCCCCCCCTCCGGAAACAACACGCATCAAATATTCAAATGACCTCGCATTATTACAAAAATGGGATAGTTAGACCTCTTACACATTGTTTTTCAGCTTATAAAAAAATTCAGCTCCTGTCGCGAGCGGAAACGCCCCGAATTCAAAGGAAAATTCGGGAATTATTTTGGCTCAGCCATGTTTTGACGTGAACATTCAGTGAAATACTGTTATGACACCTGCAAAATAACTCATTTTTTGTTATCGCAAAATCAACATTAATAAATTGATTAATACTGAAACGCAACTGGTACCTATTTGATATTTAAAATACACTAGTTTTAACTTTAATTGTAAGGTCTCAGTTGTTTCAAAATGTGTGAGCCCTCTGTACCTGGTAGAAGATGAGTAATGACAAGATTATTTAAAATCAATTCAAATTTATTCAGTTATAAAATATAAATTTCAAGAATCTTCATCTGGAGGGTCTCCTTCCTAGGTCTAGGTGCTGTCTTGAGTCTCGGGGTTGTATAAATTATTACCTTTAATGAAATCTATGTACCAAAACGTAGAAGGTACAGTCTACAGGGGAAGGTGCTGACTTTTTAATAGAAGGTGTAAATAACTACTACAACTAATAGTATATACTTGTACCTTATTAAGGTGCATCTGATGAAATCACCTAGGCTTTTGATGATTTATATAGATATAAGAAACCAAGTTCTAATTCTAGTAGTAGGGGTTGAAAGGTGTTGAACTCGATTTGGTTGCACCTTCTGAGGAAGGTGAACAGGGATGCTGAATATGATGCAGAAGGCGATGCTGAAGATCTACTAAAACCTTAACATATCATGAATGGAACCTATGTTCAGATATGCCTATCTAATAGAGAAGGTGCAAAATATTCACCTTCGTAGCTGGGAAGTCGGGCTGAAAGAGCTGAAGCTGACTCATCTCAAACACGAAGTCACCGAAGTGTTTAATTCTGATCGGGCTCGGCCTTATATAGCCTTTATCACGTGACCCGCTAATCAATATTCATGAAGTAAAATGGTGTCTGCGAACGAAAACATTACAGGGTTTCCGCTCAAAAAGACGATGATGCAGCTAACACAAAGTATTTATCTATGTCTTAACAAACAGACGTAAGTAATTAAACAACGCAGATTGTGTTTATTCCATGTAAACATCGTGGTATGTAGTATATAAAGCAGAAAATAGTTTTCTGAAGCGGCGTAGTGCTGAGCACGTGTTGACATAACTTGTAATCGATCATTTTGCCCCAGAGTACTCAAGACGCATAAATTCCTTGTAAATAGAGTTGTAAGTTAGATATAGACGACAGATAGTTGTTCTGATGTGTTTAAAAAACTTCTATGACGTCACCCATTGTATTTAGTCAACGTTTATTTTCACTATTCAACCAGCAGGTGTTGGATATATAAATATCCAACTGATAGGAGTTGGATATTTTTAATATCCAACCGTCAAACAGTTGGATATTCAAATATCCAACTGGGCATTAAACAAAGAAAACTGAAAAAATGTTGAAACGTGTATTTCCAACATAAATCCAAATTTATAAAACAGAATTTTGTCATCCATAAATGTAAATCCGATAAGCCACGAATAAATTTTTTGCAGAAATATCTCCTTTTCTTAATTTTGATAGATTTGGGATCACATATAAATCACTTTCATAAACTTTTAGATTTCCTCTTTGAACCTTGAACCATATCACTCCTTCTAATTAGTTTAACAATATAGGAAATATTGTCGCACTATGACTTCATAAGACTCCTATCATTTTTTTAGATAAATCATCGTCTGTTAATTGACGTCAAAATTCTGATTTTTCCTTTCTCCTTGCAAGTTTAAAATATCATTCATTCAAACGGTATCCATGTATGTCTTTCCAGGAACTGTGGATCTCTATAAACATTGTACAAGTGTGTACTTTGCGTTAAAAAATTCATCTTCTAAATCTATGTCTGCTCAGTACAGCGGTATGGTTTTCTATAACATGCGCACCTGTTCACTCGTCCATGATTAAAAAGGTGTGTTTGGTTAGGCTATTGTGTATTGTATTGCTGGAATTATACTTTTGTATGACATCACAGTTGGATATATGAATGGGTCAAAGCTTCTTAGAGGCTCAAATGGGGGAATTTTTTTAAGTAAGATAAATAACTCGATAGTGTTGAATAGTTTAGAGAAAACATCCCCTCCTCGGGCCTTCGGCCCTCGGAGGGAATGTTTTCTCTAAACTATTCAACACCATCTCGTTATTTATCCATTACATCAAATTCACCGTATAGAAATCCTTGTATATACAAAACACTGTAGTACAGTACCGTACTAAAATAAACATCAAGATTTGCATGTTGAAACAAATCCTTTATATATTATAAATACCTTTCAACAATCGCATAGGAACATACTATAACAATATCAACAACAAATAAACAACTATGTATAATAACAATATTGGAATAAATAAATAAATAGGTAAATAAATTATTTAATCAGCAATGTTTATGGGTCGTAACATTACCCTCCTCCTCGAAAGAAATATTTGACCTCAAATATAAAGTTACATCTTGCTTAGAGCAGCCAACTCTGCGGTTAAGTCGAGGTTCTTAATTTCGATGATTTTCTTCTCACATTCTAGATGTCGCAGTTCATAAAATGTCTCGTAAGCTATTCTGATCTATTGGCAAAGCATCCAGGGGAAGGTCTCCTCTATTCCTTAGGTAATCTAATACATAGTTGAAGTTCTGCGGGTTCCTGTCCATAAAATACGTGTATACATTGTCGACGCTGTAAGGTTTCACTCCTCCCGGGGATATCATTTTGGCCAAAACTGAATTGGGTTTGACCATAAGGGTCGACACTGAGGTCTCGAATTTCCTCCCCCCAATATTGAGAATAATTCTCTTCCTCTGAGAATCATTTATTTTTCTTATCTTATCATCCATCTTTGGTGTTGGTACGTAGCTCGGAACTGTGGTGCTTGACTCTTTGGACGTTGGAGAATAAACGGAAGACGCACTGGTTGATGTAGATATTGAAGAAATTTTGGACGTTAACACTGGGGTTGCATGCGTGGTGTCTAGTTTTCTGACAGGTGGAAAGGTGATGTCCTGATTTGGTGGTGGGGGCGTAGAGATAATCTCGTTGAATGCCTCCTGAATTTCTTCATCGGAAAACCCTTCTGCATATAGAGAAAGGCAGTCATCTTCATTTGACCTTTCCGCATTACTTTTATCTCTTGCATTGGTTGACTCTGGCTGTGTTATTTGTGGCTTGGCGTTCTTGTTCTGTTCTTGTAGCACTGTTGGTCTTGGCTCTGGCTGGGCTTTAGGGGTAGACTCCTTCCTCTCTGTTTCTTCTTTTCTTGCAACCCTCTCAGTTTCCTGCGATCTGGCTCTCTTTTCGATATGATTGTTCTTTTTTCCTGCTCTGAAGTTTCTCTGATGTGATCTTTTCCTGTTATTTTGCTGCAGCTGTTGGCGTTGAGATGGAGTACGCCTCTGATCTTCTTTGCTA
Organism: Magallana gigas; assembly: GCF_963853765.1. Classification (NCBI taxonomy): domain Eukaryota; kingdom Metazoa; phylum Mollusca; class Bivalvia; order Ostreida; family Ostreidae; genus Magallana; species Magallana gigas. Next base: position 45,316,337 of record NC_088858.1, on the reverse strand, counting down.
ATTTGGATTCTCATGAACACCCGATGCTCCTCTGCCTCTTCCTCTGTAAAAGTTCTGGTCGCTTTCTTTCTTAACAGTAACTCATTCCCCACACAACGACCTGAATGATTGTCCGGTCGATTGAAGATCCGATGACACACAGTGCACAGGTAACCAAAGCCGCTGTGCTTCTTTTAAAAACATGGCGTTCGCAAAGAGATCTTCTCTCGAAGCTTAGGTCGGGGCATTCTAAGCACCTGTACATGGTGATCTGTAATCAAATAAATTAGGATATCTTAAGGAACTCTACACATTCTGAATATTTGAGTACAATTTATATATATTTTAATTGCAGCTCTGCGCTCATGATGTATTGTTATTGGTGCTGATACTACAGGATTCTAGTACTGTGGAATCATTAGATTTCGTGGTGGCTCAATTTTCGTGGAATTCGTGGGTACCTCTCATCCACGAATTAACACTCCCACGAATTAATAAATTAGAGCTATAAAGTCATATCCCTCTTGAATGTATACGAAAATACACGAAATTTCGTCCCTACGAACCTGTAAAATTTAAGCAATCCACGAAAATTGGCCCCCACGAATTTTAATGATTCCACAGTAACTTATGTCTATGGAGATGTTATGAAATTCTACTGATTGTTGTTAGTACATGTTTAAGGTTTGAGGCGGTCGTGGTGGACAATCTTCGGTTTTGAGTGTTTGTTTTTCTGGATTTTGAAGATGACATCATTTAACTTTTCAAGTACTGTATAAGGACCCTCCCATTTTGTTTGTAATTAAGGACATACACATTTAGTTCGCTTAGGGTTGTACAACCACACTGTTGCACCAATTTCAAGGTTTAATTGATGTGCCTGCCTATCGTATCGATGTTTCATGTTGTCTGAAGACATTTGAAGGTGTTTTCTCGCAAATTCATGTATCTTATCAAGAGTTTGTTGCAGTTGATAGGCATATTCCTCGCAGCTATCTGGAATTTCTGCATCCGCTGTTGGTTTTCCATATATCAATTCTATAGGTAGAGTGACTTGTCGTCCAAAAACCATTTCGTTTGGTGTCACTTTTGTTGATTCATGTACAGAGGAACTATATGCTAACATAAGAAGATAAATATTTTCATCCCAGTCTCTTTGATTTTCTGAAATAAATGCAGGTATCATATGACTTATGGTCCGATTGCCTCTTTCAACCATCCCATCTGACTGTAATGGGGTTGTTCTAGTTTTTTTAATACCTAAGATCTTGCAAATCTCTCTAAATACAGTTGATTCGAAGTTTGACCCTTGGTCAGTATGTAATTGTAACGGTGCAACAAAGATGGACACAATTCTATTAACAAAAGCTTTTGCTATAGTGGTAGCCTCCTGGTCTCTCACAGGAATGGCATCTAACCATTTTGAAAAATAATCCCCCACTACTAATAAAAATTTATTTCCTTTATTTGATCTTGGAAAAGGTCCTAAGATGTCAATCGCTAGACGTTCGAATGGAGCACCAACATAGTAATGCTTTAGATGTGCCTTCCATTTCATTTGGTGGTGGCTTTTTACTGCCACAATAAAAGCAATTTCTGCACCAACTTTCTACATCTTTCTTCAAATTAAACCAGAAATATCGCTGTTGAACCTTGAGGAGAGTTTTCTTAATTCCAAGGTGACCCCCAGTTATGCTATCATGAAATTGATTAAGAATAGTTTCTTTTGCTGAAGGAGGAGCAACAACTAGCCAAGAGATACAGCCTCTTGTGTTTATAAATTTGTAATACAAAATTCCCTCTTTTAACTCTAATGAATCCCATCTTTGCCAATAGTATTTCATACTGTCTTTCATTGCAGATATATTGGACCATTCAGGTTTAAGATCTCTCTCTTTTGCTTCAATAATAAATTTAAGTACTGGGTCATTTCTTTGTTGCTCTATTAAGGGTAGTATGTCATCCTTTGTTGCTTCTGGTGCTTCATTTTGCTGTATTGATCTAGTTGTTGCACAAACAATTTTGTTTGAATTCCCTATGATTTGTTGTTTATTCTTTAACCCTTCATCCTCTTTATTTTCTTTGTGTTCTGTTCTGAGACAATGCGAACAATGTTGTTCTGTACAAGGTTTACGACTAAGTGCATCGGCATTATTATGACTCTTCCCGGCTCTGTGTTGTATTTCAAAATCATATGAGGCTAACACCTCAAACCAACGTGCCATCTGCCCTTCTGGGTTTTTAAAATTCAACAGCCATCTTAACGCGCCGTGATCAGTTCTGACCAAAAAATGCCGTCCATATAGGTAGTGATGAAAATTCTTTAATGAGCTAACTATAGCTAGAAGTTCACGTCTTGTCACTCGGTAGCTCCTTTCTGGCCGGGAAAATGTCCTGCTGTAATATGCAATAACTGTTTCTTTTCTTTTTGTATTTGAGAGAGTACTGCACCGAGGCCAACCAGACTTGCATCAGTATCTAAAATGAGGATTCCGTTTTCTTTTGGATATGATAAAACAGGGGCAGTAATAAGGACATTTTTTAATATCTCAAAAGACTTCTGACAATTTTCATCCCAGTGAAACTTTTCTGATTTTTCTGTCAATCTATGTAAAGGCTTAGCTTTGTCAGCATAATGCAATATAAATTTTCTATAATATGATGTCAACCTGAGAAAACTTCTAACTTCTTTTGTAGACCTTGGTGTTGGCCACTCTTTGACTGCTTTTATTTTAATCGGATCTGTAGAGAGACCTTGTTCGCTGACTTTATGACCAAGAAATAGTACCTCTTTCTGACAGAGTTGACACTTATTTGGACTTAATTTCAAGTTGGCTTCTTTTAGTCGATCAAACACTAATCTGAGGTTTTCAATTTGTTTGTCAAATGTTTTTGAATGGACGATAATATCGTCTAAATAGACTAAGCATATTTCGTATGAAAGGCCATGTAAGATTCTTTCCATGAGCCTCTTGAAGGTCGCAGGGGCATTACATAGCCCAAAAGCCATAACCGTGAATTGCCATAGTCCCCCACCCGGAAAAGAAAATGCTGTCTTTTGTTTGTCCTCCTCTGATAGACCAACTTGCCAGTAACCTGACTTTAAGTCAAGTGTACTATAATATTTAGATCCTGATAATGCATCAAAGGTGTAGTCAATTCTAGGCAGAGGGTGTGAATCTTTTATGGTGATGTCGTTTAGTTGGCGGAAGTCAACGCAAAATCTGAGAGAACCATTTTTTTTACAAGTACTATATTAGAGGACCACGGGCTCATTGATGGCTCTATAATGCCCTCAGATCTCATTTTGGAGATTTCCTCATTAGCCTCTTTTAACTTTGCCAAGGGTATTCTTCTAGGTCTTTGTTTTATTGGTCTGGAATTTCCGGTGTTTATTTCATGTCTAACTAAGGTGGTGTGCCCTAAATCAGAAGAATCTTTTGAAAATAAATGTTGATAAGAGCAGAGAAGGTCTTTCAGTTTATTTTATTCATCAGGGGGCAAATGGGCGCTTGACCTGTCAATCAGGTCCTTAAGGTGCTCTGGTATTTTCTGAGGTTTTAGTCTGAACAAGTTGTCTCCCCTGTTGACCCTTTTTGTACTTTCTCTAATACGCAGACATCTTCAGATTTTACCTCCTCGCCAGTGGCAGCAATAGTGCCTTTATATAGCATGCAGGGTTCATCCAATAAATTGACGACTCGTAAGGGAATAATATCTTTATTGACTTTTACTAAGGACTTTGCTACCAACAATCCTTTTCTTTCCACAAATTTTTGGGCACTCTCAATGAATGCGAATTGACCTGGTAGATAACCATCAACCGTGGTGCCAGGTACAATTGTCTCACTTCTGGAGGGGATCTCAATGTTTTCTGTAACCGCAATCTTGAAACAAGTTGATAAAGCATTGCTTACAAATCTATGACAGGGTACTCTTTTACCCTCATATCCTATATTCAATGTTTCTTCTGCTAAGTTGACATTACTGGCGTGTTTGACCAGAAAATTCAATCCCAAAATACCATCATTGCTGATGTTTGCAATCAGAACATTGTGGTCATAACACTTGGAACCTATGGACAAAGTAACATTAGTTTGTCCATGAAATGGAGTACTCTCCCTAGTTGCAGTTACGAAACTAGTGTTGACGGGTCTAATATCTGGTTTGCATGAAGTCTTTAACTGATTGACAAAATTTTGACTTAACAAGGTGACATTTGCTCCAGTATCTACAAGCATGGCAATAACTTCATTATGCACTCTCACTTTCACAAATAAGCCTTCATTCTTAGACCACGATTCATTAACTATGATAGTATTGGGCCATTCTACATTTGAGGTCGACCTCTGGCCCTTGAGTCCGACATTCTCTCGTTTCCCTGTTCACTACTGTTCTGCGCCCGAAAATCATTTTGATTTCTGTTTCTTTGAGGTGGTCTATGTTGTCTCTGATAGTTTGCTGGCCCCCATCTGTTCTGGCTCATGGGCTGATTGGGATGATTGTTGTAATGTCCTCCCCCCTCCCTATTTTGAAAATTATAATCCCTATTTCCGTTTTGCTGGATGAATCTGTGTGGAGGAGAAGGTCGTAAACTATGCACAACCTGTTTTAGATCTTGGGAGACTGATTTAAAATCACCTCTCAAACTAGAGAATTCATGTTTGATGGTTTTGCAGACTTCCTCTTGAAAGTGGTTTGTACTGCTATCCATGGTGGAAGCATTTATACTTTTAACATAAAAATCCGTCTCATTTTAAAGTGTTCTGACGAGTCGTCCTCTCTGTTTGTCTGCTTACCTGAAAGTTTCTAAACGAATAGCTTGTGACTCTGCATCACTGATGTTCTTAGGATGAGCCTCTCTTATTCTTAATCTCATATCTATATCCGGCAAGGCATCTATATAGTGGTCAATTGCCAAGACATCGGTTATGTCAGCTGGCGCGCTTGGGTACGCTTGCCTTGTTAATTTTCTGATAGCTTGTGCTAGCTCTTGGATGGATTCGTCCTTGCTCCTCATTCGTGTTTTGAGTCTAGTGCGGAAAATCTCTGCTCTTTCTACCGAACCATAACGAGTATTTAAGGATCGTACTAAGCTATCATAGTCTCGAGGTTCTGTCTGGTTGAGTTCACTCAAAATTGAGCGTGCTGGTCCTTTCAAACAACCTGCTAGTTGAAGGATTTAGTAGTATAATCCCAACCATTTATTTCAGAAATTATTTGAAATTGGGCAAGGTACTCTTCAAGATCTTCAGTTCCCTCAAAGAGTTGTGATTTAGTATTAGTTGTCCCCCTTTGACCATGATTTGAAGGGTAAAAAGGGTTTACACTGCCTTGGGACCCCCCATTTATCCCATTAGAGTTGGATGATTGAGGTGTAGGAGTTGTCCCCCTTTTATTGTGCTCGATATGAGAAGGACAGGAAAAACGAACTGATGTACCATCTATATCTGGCTCATCTGCCAAACACATTGCAGTCTGTACTGACCCTGCATAATTCTTGTTCTGGTTTTGAGAAGTATTTTCCAGCAATGAGTTGAATTTGGGTCTTGCTGACTTAATTTCTTGAATATCTAATGTTTGTAGTATTTGTTGGTGTGATCTCTCTAGCTGTGTAACCCTGTAGTGTAAGTCTGAGAGCTGATTTTCTACATCTGAGCGCAGATCTGTCATATCTTTTGCTAGTCTATTTCGAACATCAAAAGTTCTTTCTATGGCTTCTGAACATAGGTTCCTGACTTCGCGTAATAAAGTGTATCTGAGAGAAGTCAGTTCTTGGAGGATAGTGGCATGACCCTTTTTATAAGCCACATCGCCCTCTGCATCACATTCATTGTCTAGGTGTTGAGAGCAACTCAAGTTGGCTTCTAGAGAATCTAAGACATGCTTTCAAGATGAATGATATTGAGGGTTAAATACAACCTCCTCACTTGAATCCATGGTAGGTACTGAGTCAGCACCTTCTGGGGTAGGTACAGACATTCTGTCAGGTTACCCACCTTCTCTACAAGTACAGATTATGTGAGGGCCCCACATTGGGCGCCAATTGAAACGCAACTGGTACCTATTTGATATTTAAAATACACTAGTTTTAACTTTAATTGTAAGGTCTCAGTTGTTTCAAAATGTGTGAGCCCTCTGTACCTGGTAGAAGATGAATAATGACAAGATTATTTAAAATCAATACAAATTTATTCAGTTATAAAATATAAATTTCAAGAATCTTCCTCTGGAGGGTCTCCTTCATAGGTCTAGGTGCTGTCTTGAGTCACGGGGTTGTATAAATTATTACCTTTAATGAAATCTATGCACCTAAACGTAGAAGGTACAGTCTATAGGGGAAGGTGCTGACTTTTTAATAGAAGGTGTAAACAACAACTACAACTCATAGTATATACTTGCACCTTATTAAGGTGCACCTGATGAAATAACCTAGGCTTTTGATGAATTATATAAATGAATTATATAAATATAAGAAACCAAGTTCTAATTCTAGTAGTAGGGGTTGAAAGGTGTTTAACTCGATTTGGTTGCACCTTCTGAGGAGGGTGTGCAGGGATGCTGAATATGATGCAGAAGGCGATGCTGAAGATCTACTAAAACCTTAACATATCATGAATGGAACCTGTGTTCAGATATGCCTATCTAAAAGAGAAGGTGCAAAATATTCACCTTCGTAGCCGGGAAGTCGGGCTGAAAGAGCTGAAGCTGACTCATCTCAAACACGAAGTGACCGAAGTGTCTAATTCTGATCGGGCTCGGCCTTATATAAGCCTTTATCACGTGACCCGCTAATCAATATTCATGAAGTAAAATGGTGTCTGCGAACGAAAACATTACAGGGTTTCCGCTCAAAAAGACGATGATGCAGCTAACACAAAGTATTTATCGATGTCTTAACAGACTGGTACCTATTTGATGTTTAAAATACACTAGTTTTAACTTTAATTGTAAGGTCTCAGTTGTTTCAAAATGTGTGAGCCCTCTGTACCTGGTAGAAGATGAGTAATGACAAGATTATTTAAAATCAATACAAATTTATTCAGTTATAAAATATAAAATTCAAGAATCTTCCTCTGGAGGGTCTCCTTCATAGGTCTAGGTGCTGTCTTGAGTCTCGGGGTTGTATTAATTATTACCTTTAATGAAATCTATGCACCTAAACGTAGAAGGTACAGTCTATAGGGGAAGGTGCTGACTTTTTAATAGAAGGTGTAAACAACAACTACAACTAATAGTATATACTTGCACCTTATTAAGGTGCACCTGATGAAATAACCTAGGCTTTTGATGAATTATATAAATGAATTATATAAATATAAGAAACCAAGTTCTAATTCTAGTAGTAGGGGTTGAAAGGTGTTGAACTCGATTTGGTTGCACCTTCTGAGGAGGGTGAGCAGGGATGCTGAATATGATGCAGAAGGCGATGCTGAAGATCTACTAAAACCTTAACATATCATGAATGGAACCTATGTTCAGATATGCCTATCTAAAAGAGAAGGTGCAAAATATTCACCTTCGTAGCCGGGAAGTCGGGCTAAAAGAGCTGAAGCTGACTCATCTCAAACACGAAGTGACCGAAGTGTCTAATTCTGATCGGGCTCGGCCTTATATAAGCCTTTATCACGTGACCCGCTAATCAATATTCATGAAGTAAAATGGTGTCTGCGAACGAAAACATTACAGGGTTTCCGCTCAAAAAGACGATGGTGCAGCTAACACAAAGTATTTATCGATGTCTTAACAGTCAGACGTAAGTAATTAAACAACGCAGATTGTAGTATATAAAGCAGAAAATAGTTTTCTGAAGCGGCGTAGTGCTGAGCACGTGTTGACATAACTTGTAAGCGATCATTTTGCCCCAGAGTACTCAAGACGCATTAATTCCTTGTAAATAGAGTTGTAAGTTAGATATAGGCGACAGATAGTTGTTCTGATGTGTATCATTACTGGTTGAATAAATTCGCCGTAGTATTTCTGCTGGATAGAAATCCTTGTATATACAAAACACTGTAGTACAGTACCGTACTAAAACAAATATCACGATTTGCATGTTAAAACAAATCCTTTATATATTATAAATACCTTTCAACAATCGCATAGGAACATACTATAACAATATCAACAATAAATAAACAACTATGTGTAATAACAATATTGGAATAAATAAATAAATAAATAGGTAAATAAATTATTTAATCAGCAATGTTTATGGGTCGTAACAATACTCATTTTGTTGTGTGACTAAAAAAAAATTATGAAGATATCTACTCATTTCAGAAAGTTATGAGCGATATTTAACACCACGGTGTACACGGTGGCCACTGATTTATAAAAATATGATCAAAGTTATACTGTATGCATTTACACGGTGTTTTGATATTCAGTGATTTTTTGGTTTTAAATTGACAAGTGATGTATGAAAATGTATAAAATGACGCAATTTAATTAATATCACGTGGACCCCAGAAATCAAGTCAGCAAAATATTCGATGACCCTGCCTTAGTGATGCGTCTCAGCTGTTTTCCGCTTTCATACCAATATTTCTCAATTTTGGACATAATTTGAGAATTTCTTACTGTAACACAAGGGCCTAAACAACCGATTTTATTTGAAACTCACAGCCCGTAGAAGATTTTGTTGCTTACGACGATGAATACTACATCCTATTTGATCTGCTGAAAATTTTTCGGGCAGTTTAGACGGTCTGATCTATTATAAATGGGTCATTGTTTTGAGGCAGTAGAACATTTCAGAGGAAATGTGGGCTAATTTTGTATGCATCATTAAAAACAAAATAAGCGTGCTGCTGGCTACAAAACCCCATTGTTTGTCATTTTTCGTCTAAACACACTGATTCAACACCTAAAGCACAGGTAAAACAATTTTTAACACAGCAAACCCGTTTCCCTGCAGGTGTCACTACAGTATTAAATTTTACTATATATTCTTACCAAAATTGCACAACTTTACATACAGATTAAAAATTCAAAACGAACTTCTGGAAAAAATCCTCTTGACATCTTTTTAAACAACGCTTCATTTACAATTTTCTAGCAAAATACACACGTGCATCCAGCAAGGCGTCGGACTTTTTTTACCTCGAAGTTACACATGTGCTTGAAAATCAAGCCCGGGCCTTTTCACCCCCCTCCGGAAACAACACGCATCAAAAATTCAAATGACCTCGCATTATTAAAAAAATGGGATAGTTAGACCCATTACACATTGTTTTTTAGCTCATAAAAAAATCAGCTCCTGTCGCGCGCTGAAACGCTCCGAATTCAAAGGAAAATTCGGGAATTATTTTGGCTCAGCCATGTTTTGACGTGAACCTTCAGTGAAATACTGTTATGACACCAACTACTCGGCCATTTCCACTGGCGAAAAATATTATTATTTTTCGCCAGACGAAATGGCCGAGTAGTTACGATTGACACACAGGAAGTGCAAAAACGAAAGTGCACATGTTGGAATGTAACACATGTCAACAATGATTGAATGATACGAAAGTAAGTTATTAAGGTTCATTATCAATCTATACCGTTATAAGTACAAATATTCCTCTCCATATGTACAATTATAATACATCTGCAACATTAAAGGACATGCTAAAAATAAAATAACAAAGGGGGGGGTCAAATCACTACAATATTTTATTACAAAATAACACATGACTTTATGTATTCTTTATTCATGTTCAATGGTCAACTTCCAATTCTTACTAGCAGTACATTATCGGGGAAGAAAATAGGGCAGGAAACCATGTTTTTCTACATTATCATACGACCATTGAAAAAAATATATGAACATTTTTAAGATAATAGAAATATTATTTAAAAGTATTTCTTTTTAGTAGTTTTTACCAAGAAAATATATAAAAATCTTTAAGATAATTAAGTATTATTTTCCTTTTACCATTTATCAACACACACCTGACGTTATATGTTTTTCTTATGATATAGAAAACATATACCCTCTACCTAATAATATACTATATCTTTAGGTAGAGGGTATAAAAAATTTTTATTATGAGAAAAAATATTACGTCACTTGTCTGCATGGGCATAATTATATATAATCGGGTGCGGTCATCGTGTGCATACGTGATTCAATATACATGTACCCTAACCTGAACAGGCACGTAACATCGTTTTTGAAAGTGGGGGAACCAGACTCATCCAAAAAAAACTTGACAAACATCCAAAAAGGGAACTTCTCACATTCATGAAAATCATATCTCCGTGGGGGAGGGGGCGGGGGGTGGGGGTTGCGTAGTTATATTATATTTACCTTCAACTTCACTGTTAATTGCAATGTACCTTCCATTCATTTCAGTTTTTACATCGTTCCCAAAAAGTGAGGAGTAAATTCCATGATATTTTTAAGAAAAATGTTTGCTGCGAGAAAAAGGAGGGGAAGGGACACCCCCCCCCACCCTACCCCAAGATACGTGCCTGCTGAAATCCGATTTTAATCAGATTACCCAAACTGAGGGCGGTTGAAAATGATGCAGTTGGGACAACATTTATTAGCTGTATAATATAGTGTACCTTTACCCTTTTTGTCAATTTTCTTTGATTATCAAGGCTACATATAGTGCAGCATAAATATGAATGAGGAATATTGAAGAGCGTTTTTACCATGCATTTACAAATTATGTTTTATCATATCATAAGATATCCCCCTTAATATTTTGTTTATAGATAAAACTTATATTGTTAATAAATACTGTTGAATAGTTTCTTTATAAGTGTTATGTAAACTACATACATGTACACAGCAATGCTTCAAACTTATGAAAACACGAAACGCTAGTACCGTAGTTAACATAATTATGTTCCCGAAAAGTCCTAGAAAGAATTGACTATGATATCTTCTACTTTCATTTTGTTTTGGGCAGTTAATTTCGGTTTGCCAGAAGCTCTAAAAGACGACCTATCGTTCGACAAAGAAACATTGACAGTGTTTTATTTTTTACTATTTACGAAAAATTCAAGTAGCCGGGATTCGCTGCACAACATAAAGCGACTAACTGCTATAACAGCTTTCAAATTTATAACTTTTACATGATTTTGCAAGACTAAGGTTGGTATGGCACTTATCATGTTATATAATACAATTTCAAAATTCCTTTATAATCCTTAGGGAAACTGTTTTCCTGTCAATTAGGTATGTCGCAAATGCTAATTTGTTAATCCCTGGAAGAAAAGGACTATTGTGCGTGTTAGTAAAACAATATCCCGTTGTGCATGTTGTTTTTGTATTGTTGTGGCTTTTGTTTATATAAACGATAAACTTCCTTTATAAAAGGAAAATATTGTTGTACAGTAGTTTTATTCACCAAATCATTTCCTTCAAGTAAGTTAAACATATTTTTTTACTATGGCTTTTAAATAAATATTTGATTTGTATATGTACAACATTGCATCTTAAAAGTAAATCAAATGAGTTATGAGTACATGTATAGATGTATACATATAACATACAAATTGTTCGCTGTTATGGTGAGGTTTCATAAAAGAATATGTTTTATAAAAAAAAAAAAAAATGCATATGTATTTGTGTACTTAGTATAACTTTTTACACATTACTGGAAATATTAAAATATAATCTCAGAATATAAAGAGCTAGTATAATAACTACTTTAGTAACTGGGTCACAATTTAGAATAGGTTTCTTCAGAATATACGTTTAGCCTTCCTCTCCTTAGCTCCTTGATATCAGGGCTTCCATTCAAGGGTCTGCAGTCTCATGACATGTGAAGGTTAATAATGTACAACAAAAGGAAATTTATAGCACAACTCTTTGGGAATATTTATCACACTCGATTTACTTAGTTTCTATTATGTTTTCAGCTGTAGGCATTCAATTCAATTCAATTCAGTTTATTTCGCTCACACCATGGAATGGTACATGAGGTCAATCATTATATACAGTTCAAAAGTCAGAGGTAGATTGTATAAATGAATAAATAAGTAGTAAATAAATAGTAAATAAGCATAAATATACAATATATACAATGAAGATAGGAAAAAGTATAATAATGGAGGACAGACTATTATATCAAACTGTATATTTTGATAATAAAATAACATAATTTTTTCAGGTTTGTAGCATTTGAACAAGACATAAGTTCACAAAACTTAATAGTATTTGGCGCTAACCAGTATTTTTCATCAAGATATTTACGTCTAAATGTCAATAGTTCTTTACATTCCAGAATATAATGAAATTCGTCAGCAATTTGACCAGAATTACACAGTTTACACACTCTTTGGTTTAAAGGTGTATTGTACCATCTCCCAGTCTCCACTGGGAGATGGTGATTTGAGGTTCTAAATTTCATAAAAACCTTTCTGAGCCTAAGTGGCAATATATTAATGTAATTTTCATAATTAAAATTTTTCTTAAAAATCTTGTAAATTTGCCCTTTTGACGAGTCATTAATGTCACTAGACCATTTTTTGATATATTGGTCTTGTAACCTTTGTTTTGCAATTGTAGAAATCCACTTTACATTTACAATATTTTGTTCATACCAAATATTTGAAAAACCACACATATCTAAAATATTTTTAACACCTACAATCCAAGAGTTTGACATATTTCCCCTTTGATATTGCAAGACCAAAAACTTATATAAAACAGATACAATTTTGCTTTCGGAGTTTGTAAATAACTTTGACCAGTAGGAAATCATTCTGGTATATACATTGATACATAAAGGGAAACGACCTGTTTCCCCGTAAACCATATAGGATGGTGTACTACTTTTTAAGTTAAAAACATTTCTTAAAAATTTTAAATGTACACGTTCAATAACTTCTATATTTTCGTAACCCCAAATTTCGCACCCATACAATAACACTGGGGCTACAATTTTATCAAATAAGTCAAACTGACAATCGACAGGTAAATTAAATTGTCTTATTTTTCTAATAACACTGTACATTGCTTTCTGTGCCTGTTCACACAAATGTTTTTTAGCTTTAGCAAATGATCCTGTTCTGGAAAAGATTATACCCAGGTATTTAAAATCTTTGACATTTTCTATAGCAACCTTATTGTAATAAAACACATTTTTCGGTAGAGGGCCTTTTGAAAAAATCAAAATTTTTGTTTTGTCAGTATTGACTTTTAACTTCCATTGACTACAATATACATAAAATTCATTCAGTGCATTTTGGAGGTCTTCGGCAGTCTCAGTCATAATTACAGTATCATCAGCATAAAAAAGGATAAACAGTTTCATATACATAAATAATTCATTTTCTATAGCATCAGAAATACTCTTGAGACCTTCAATGTTTTTGTCTAATAAGATATTCTCTAAATCACTGATATACAATGAAAACAAAAATGGTGATAGGTTCTCGCCTTGGCGAACTCCAACATTACAGTTTATAAAATCAGATGTGGTACCATCCATACTAATAAGAGATTTAATACCCTGGTACATATTTTTAATATAAACATAACATTTTCCACTAATACCATTTCTTGACATTTTGTACCATAATCCACTTCTCCAAATAGTGTCAAATGCTTGTTTAAAATCGATGAAGGCACAAAATAATTTCTTTTTCTGTTTCATAAGAGTTTCTGATAACAAGAGGCCCATGGGCCACATCGCTCACCTGAGGAACAAGCGGTATGATAAAATCAGCTCAATGGAGTCATAATACAAACTATCTGGACAATGTACAATAATTCATGTAAATCCTGTATAAATAAAATCCATTTTCCCCTGGATATTTCTTATGTTTATAATCATTAGTCCCTTTTCTAACAGGATGATTTTATAGTCATATCATATGTTGAGTATTGCAGATCTAAAAAAGATCCATAACAATAGTTTATATATGGGATATAAACGTACATCAAACTCTGAACCTTTCCGTAATAAATATTGACAATTTTTTATACTTTTTTAATCTTTAGCTTTTAAGATCTGTGTACAAACATAGAATTGTGAGCAAATATCTGTATCTTGCTTATAATTCGAAGCTTAACACTCAAATATGTTTAGTAAATAGAAATTGTAAACAACATGCACTACATGTATAACAAATAAAGAACACAATTTATTTTTTCGAAATGAATCATATATATATACATGGATATACCTACATATTTCCGTAAGCGATATCAAACTCTATTTAAACTGAATAAACTAGAGAAAATGCCGAGCATCTCAACAAAACCTATTGCATTAATCTACCATTACGCAAAAGATAATGCCGAATTACCGATAGAATGAATTGTATTTCAGTACCCCTACATCAGATTTTGCTTAATTTGCGCAGGTAAACAGTTAACGTAACTGTTTGATTTACCGAAGTCTCTGATTGATTTGATACGTAAAAATCACGAAATACAGACGATAGTTTCCAGGTTACAAAGCATTAATAATGAAAACGAAACGAAAATCAGAACAAGCTAACACCAACGTCATGTGTGAAAACTGTCAACGTATTGAAATATTTAGCCTCAATTTACTTCACAAAATCGGCACCAATATATTTTTCATGTTTCAAAACTTCCCTTCATACGCGAACTGTTGCACAACAAGCAAATTCATCATAGTCAGATCGACCCTTTTTCGTTTAATGTCATGGCTGCTTTAAACAAAGAACCTCCTTTTAGAAGTATGAAATACGAGTCTTGGTAAAATGGGTATGCAAAGCCGGGCCGTGGCAAAATAAATGCCGGGGCAGATCGGCAATCGTCAATTCCAAATACGCATTATTTTGCAGCAATATTTACAGCGAATACAAATATACTAGTCCATCAAATATCCTGAAATTTTAATGAGATTGGCAGATTAATAACTGCCAATCTTTTGTTTTGCCCAGGACAAGTCTTGCCTACCCATTTTACCGGATGCCGAGCCCGATTGAAACACGCCTTTCCTTTATTATTATTTTCGTAATAACTTCGATTTGAAACAAAATTACCCCTTAATTTTTGCAATTTATATTTTCCTTCCCATAAGGATAATTTATGCTAAACTACGTTGAATTTGCCTCGGTAGTTCTTGAGAAGAAGATTTTTAAAAAGGCACCCCCCTTTTCTCTACAGTTTCAAGGTTTTCTCCGCTTTGAATACAGATCGGACTTCAATTTTTGCAATTTATATTCGCCCTCCCATAAGGATGCTTTGTGCCAAATTTGGTTGAAATTGGATAAGCAGTTTTTGAGGAGAAGTTCAAAATGTAAAAAGTTTACAGACGGACAGACGGACAGACGGACGACGGACAAAATGTGATCAGAATAGCTCACTTGAGCTTTCAGCTCAGGTGAGCTAAAAACTGCAAAGTTAACGCATGATCTAGGGTAGAATAGCCTTTTCGGAAACCAGTTTGGCTCTCACTTATTATATTAATCTCATTTGCATATGCTTCCAGCCGTGTGCTTAAAATAGATGTAAAAAGTTTACCAAGACAACTTAATAAAGTTATAGGACGATAATTTTCAAGTTTCGTAGGGTCCCCTTTGTTTTTATAAATAGGCTTTACAATTCCAATTAACCACTCGTCTGGAACAATACCACTATCAAAAATAACATTAAATAATTTTTTGTACACTGGTAAAAAAACCAGTAATAGTAGAACAAATATGTTCGTTCAACACTCTGTCAAAACCTGCTGCTTTGTTGTTTTTTAAATTTTTAACCGCAGCCAATATTTCACCGTCATCTATTTCACAGTTAAGAAAATCGTCAACATTTTCATAAGCGACATTTAAAAAGTAGTCATCATTTTCTACAGCAAGCGACTCATCCTCAGTTTCACTAATACCCTTTATAAAATTAAAATAATCATTAATATCAACAGCACACTTTTTGTCTTTACATGTTGAATTTAAAAATTTTCAGTACTCTTTGGTATTTGTAGTACGCACATTCTTTATTTTTTCGGTAATGCTTTTCCTGTAATTTTTTATACACTCATCCATAACCCGCTTATAGTTTTTGCTTTGAGACTTAAGATGACTTAAATTTTCCTCGGACTTGCAGTTATCTACCAATGTTCTTATCATTATACATACGACCATTTACTATATACATATCATTGTTTTTACAAAGTTCAATCAACTTGTAACCGTAATTGTTAACAGTATGATCCTGTGCGGTTCTTTCTAATGCTACACTGCATTAAAGCATATTAAATTTAATTATCATGCTTGTTCACTATTGTTTAATGTCTTTCAGATATTTGTGTACTTAACCAAACTTGAAAAAATACAAGAGAAGAAAACATGTGGATTCTTTTGACTATTTCATTAACTCTCTTACAATTGACAGAAGGTTTCCCTATTAATAAAGCCAATAATAGGTACATGTATTTAGATTTGTCCTGTTTCAGATTGTATGTTTAAAATATCTAATGTATATGATAATATACTAGCTATGACATGTTTCCAATGCAGTCTCTACATAGCAGTTACTTTAATTAGATCATATTAAGGATGACGTTTACTCAGAATGAAAAAAAATTCCACTGATGATAATGAAACCCCATCTATTGCATGTTATAGACCTTTGATTGTAGTGTTATTTTTCACTTTCAAAAAAGTAGGTCAATGACCTACTTTCTGAGTAAATGGCCATTGAATATTTTTTGAAAAATCAAGAAAAATCCCATCAAATTTTACACTACAATTGAAATTTTCTTAATTGTAAATATATTTCAAATAATAAAGCACTTCAAAAAGTGTAATACATTTTATGAATGGCAGTGGCACTAAATAGGTACAAAACATTAAGATTTCAGCTACAATTTGAAAAAATATTCCAGTCCGAATTTCCTCTATCAGTTTTCAAATTCCTACCCATTTTTGATCTAAGTTTACAAAAAATTGAATGATGATAATACAGAAACATTTATAGCATTGAACTTCTTATATTGACCTTATTCTGTTGGCATAAAATTTATATGAGGTCAATGATCAAAATTTTGAGATGTGGTGTCTTTTATCGTTTTTAAGCATTTTTTAATATTTTCGTAATTCGTGCCATACAATTATTTTAATGAATAAGTGAGATAAAACCAGCAGAAAATATGAAAAATTATATAGACTAAAATGTAAAATCTTAACTTTCAATATTAGAGTACTGCCAAAAATGTTTTAGCGGAAAACAAAATCTACAAAATTTAGTCCGAATTTCCTCTGTTTGGCTAAAAGTCTATTTTTGTTTGAGCCTAATTATGTAATAAAGTAAAAATATCAAATGTTTTGTCAATAATAATTCATTTTATTAATACTTTTTTTGTTTAGAACAAATTTTACTCATTACATTGAACTTTATAACAATCCGAATTTGAGAACTCAAACCCTGAGTAAACAACACCCTTAAGTAAAATTTACGCGATTAAGAAGGCACCTGGGGGGGGGGGGGGCGCAGGTACTGAATTCCCTCTTAATAGTGTAAATTCTACTTTATATGATCGATATTACTTTGAATATAACCCACTTTTTCATTGACTGATTAAAAGTACTGCACCCAAACATTTTCTCTCTCTTTCAGCTGTCAACTGTCAGTTGTCAATTAAAAATGCATCTTTGCTAGCCAAGGATTGATTTTCAGTCAACTCCGCTCCCCATAATGGGGGGGGGGGGTGTAGACCGAAACACTTGGCTAAAAGCGAAGATGATTTTTGGTCCACTCTGCTCCCCATAATGGGGAGGGGGGTGGCATAGTATATAACTTCAATTTAAATCATAATTTCCTTATTTTCATATCAATTTTTTCCATCCTCCAAAAAAGTGGGGGGGGGGCCAACTCCATGATAATTCAATTTTTTATATGTAAATTTTAAAAATTTAGTTGCTGTGAGAAAAAGTGGGGGGGGGGGGGGGGGGGCAGGCCCCCCCCCCCTCCGATGCTACGTGCCTGAAGTATGTACCCGAAATGTTTAAAGTTGGAAAAATTATATCTATTTATAAAGGTAACAATAAGGATAAATGTGATCCTACTAATTACAGAGGTATTACATTGACATCTGTAGTGAGCAAACTGTTTGAAAAAATAATTCTATCAAGAATTGAAAATGACTTCGCTAACAAAAATGTATCATTCCCTCATAATTTGCAATTTGGGTTCAGAAGTGAATATGGTGCCATACCAGCTTGTTACGTCTTAAAAGAAGCAATAAGTTATTATGTAGATAAAGGTTCATCAGTACTTTGTGCATTTCTACATAATGAAAAAGCGTTTGACAGAATTTGGCATAATGGTCTCCTATATAAACTATATAATCTTAATATTGACTCAAGGTTATGGCAAATTATAAATTACTGGTATAATGGCAGCAAATGTTTTGTGTCATTTTGTGGTGCAAACTCCAACTTGTTTAAAGTTTTACAAGGTGTAGAACAAGGAAGGGTCCTAAGTGCTTTTATGTTTCTTGTTAACATTAATGATTTGTTATCTGAAATTTGCCAAAATGGTAATGGTCTTGTTTTGGGTGATATACACATACCAGGTATTTTATTAGCGGATGATACTGTTTTAATGACCACTCGCCAAGGTCTTTACAATTAATACTCTAAGAAGTAGAAAAATATGCATATACTTGGAGACTTCATTACAATCCAAGTAAAAGTGTCTTTATTGTTTTTCCAAGACACAAAAATGGTCTGTTTCCTATAGTATTAGATTATTTGGTAGTGAAATTCCTCAGTCTGATAACACTGTTTATGCTGGCTGCCTTTTACAAGCAAATATGAAAACTGACAAGCTAACAGAACAAGTGTGCAAAAATGCAAGATCAGAAATCCACTCATTATACTCTATTGGTGTTAATAACTCCGACATTCATCCAGATGTGTCTGCCAAAATATGGAAACGTGTTGTGCTACCCTCTGCCCTCTACTCCTGTGAAATATGGTCGTCACTGACACTCACCGACATGCAACTCCTAGAGTATGTACAAAGACACTTCTCAAGAATCATTCAAGGATTTTCCAAATTTTCTCCGTTGCTCTCCAGCATCTCAAATATTGGACTGTGGACCATGCAAGGCTACATTGATAAATGCCGCTTATTGTTTTTAGGGAGACTACACAGATCAGACCAAAACTCTTTACAAAATCGGATTTATAGGTTTATTTCTGATGTTCATGTAAAAACTTTTTGCAACTAAAAACTTGTTACAAACAGCTAAGAAATATAAGCTCTTCGATGTGATTTTTAACGACTGTAATATTAATTTAAAAAAAAAGAATATTCAAAATTGGTTATCAAAACAATTTGGGCAGAAGAAAAACAATGGCATAGCTCCCTCCGTGTGAACCCTGAACTCTCTTTTTTTAGTAGAATACATACGATTTTGTGCCCTAATAAGCTTTGGGAAATTGCTAAAGAGGAACCCTCAAAACGACTATTGATCAACTTTTTAGTTCGTTTCATCAATGAAAACTGTATGTAAAACTTGTCCTTTATGTTATAAGGAAACAGATAGCTATAATATGCACCTTCTTTTAAGCTGTTATAATCTTTTAGAAGACAGAAAAGTTATGCTTGAAAACATTTTAGAATTTCTTGATGTCAACGAATATATATTGTTTGAAAATCAAGATCCAGAATTACAGTTTTTATCCCTTATGGGATGTGTCAATGGTACAAGTTTTAAAAATATATCGTATACAAAATGGAAACAGATTATGTTAATCGTTGCATTTATGTTGTATAAAAACAGAGGTTCCTTTGCAATAGATTGTCGTAATTTATAAATGTCTATCAAAATATGTACATATATAAATATGTTTTGTTTCTGTTCTATTTCACTTGAATTTATAATTTGATTATGTAATACTCTCCAATAATTTGGAGGAAAAAAAGAATATCTTATCTTATCTTATTATTGATAAAGAGTACAATAAAATAAGCATATTTTCGCATTTAAATATTTACTTAATCAAGTATGTTCCATTATATAAACCTATAAAATAGCAATATTGTAAACATAAAATCTCAGAAATCTTAACAATTGTGAATGATTTGTCTTTTTCAAATGTAAATATAAGTAATAAACAGCAATGCTAAAAGGTTCAACAGGATATGAACTTGGTTTGTACATGATCAAATCTTCTTCGGGCTTCAAAGGATTTGACCATGTGACCAACCAAGTTCATATCCTGGTGAACTTTTTATTTTGCTGTTTATTTCTTGAGTATATTGATTTAAGTAACCTTTGTCAACTGTGTGGATCCGAAATACAAATTGATCCATAAGACTGTGGCTGTTGATCAGGCTATTTTCCATCCATCCCTTAAAATCCCAAACCAATTTTACCATCTTTCCTCGCTCAACATATGATAGCTTTTGAAAAGCTTGAAGCAGGTCTGAAAATAAAAATATCATTTCCAGTATTGTAAAGAAAAACCAGCAGTGATGTCGTGAAGCAATTGTAATGATAGATTTTTCAACTTGATGTAAAGTTAGATTTCACCATCTAGGGTCATAATCACCCCTGCGAATGTTATTGTCATTTAAATTTTAAACCACGTGGTTTTATTTGACCCTTTCAGTTTCGCAGTAAAAATCGTGCCTCGTGTTTATAGTCTTTTTTATAGAATCTAGGTACTTGTTGTCAAATATAAATTCTAGACGTATATTGATTTTAAACTTTATTTTCATTAAGTGGTGGATAAAATGTGTTCTATAAATAAATGTGACAATATAAAAAATAGGTTTTTTTTTCCTGCTGTTGCAACAATTAACATGCGTAGTAGAGATCCCCCTATATAGGAATTAATTTTCGATCCGCGCCTGACCTAGTAATAACATCAATAGTGAAAGAGACTTATACTTTTAAATGCATAATGTTCTTTGAAAATGGCTCGATATACTAAGTTTTTATGCAAAACATTCACCCATTATTTATTTTAAAAACATAGAATTGCACACCACAAGCATCAAACATGGCTATGATTTTATTTAGCAACCCAATGTTTATATTTTCAACCACTCTACACGTGGTTGAACACGAACGATAACTTTGTTCTGAATATCATCGTTAAATTCAAATAACCGTTAGATGGAAATAAGACATACATCTAAAAGATGTTGATGTTTTAACATAAATCAAAGTAGGACATGATATGAAAATTGACCAGTACTTACGTATTTTAAGAATATTACCCAAACACTTATACTTCCGCTCGAAATTTCACAGGAACTGAACAAACTCGGTGAAGTCTCGTGAACTTTCATTCGAGCACCTTTGGATTTACTACATACTTAGCAACGATAAAGAAAACATTCCGAACACATTCGCAGGGGTGATAATGTCGCCTTTTAAAGAGCTTGAAAAATTTGAAAACATAGAGTCTATGTCCTCATGTGTATGGCCAACTGGGAGCATGTGCAGGTAACACAGAAGAAATAAAATATTTGTCACTGTATATGTCACTAACAGGTACTTATTAATGAACAGGAAATAATCCAATATTAAATTGTGCATTATGTAAACAAGAAATACCTCCTCAAATATGCCCAAATGCACTAGCAATCCTAAGAAGTCCAAGGCCGTCTTGTTTTTGTTGTCCGAAGCACTGTCTGTTTGCAGGTGAAGCTCTGTTCCTAGTGCATCTTTGAACTCTGCCAAAAAAGGATTTCCATATACATTTGTATATAACACTTGTGTCTAAGCTCTAGTAAACTTGTCTTTTCTATTACTTTTACAAAAACAGTTGGCATCATGTGGATATTGCATCAAATCAAAATGGCCAAATCCAACTTTTCTCATTCCTGAAGTTTCTGAACAACAAGTAGTACAGAAATATTGAACTTGAGGGACACACGTATGTACTTCAGTTACTAGCAATGTGTTCTGAATTGCAAATGTTTTATATGGATTGTTCTATATGTTACCTGAATCTCTGTGGACCAGTACGCCCAGCAAGTGTGTCCTTACTTGCTGCAGATTCGAAATCTGTTCCGAATTTTTTGCTTTGGTGTATAGAATGGGAATGTTAGTTTTCTGCTGGTCCATTCCGTCCATGATTATCGTCAGGAAGCGCTTCGGATACAAACATGACGCCTCTCTTCTCATGTAGTATGCATCCTTCTCTTTCCTTTACAAAACATTATGAAAAAAGATTTTCTACATATAGTTTTGTTAGAATTGAAAAAAGAACAGGATAAAACATTTAATTTCTCCCTTGTTTCACTTCTCTGAAACTAAATATTTTCTTGACTAATTTATTGAAAAATAAAACCAATTTTTAGGATTGGTGTGTTCGTTACAAATCGCATTTAAGATTTATTCAACATACAAATAAATGACACGATAAAAGTAACAATTTAACAGCAGTTCAATATTAGTTTTATTAATTATCTTTGAAAAATCATATCTGGGTCAGGGTGGGAAGGGAAAGCCAAAGACACAACCTGTACTTCTTTGTAACGAATATCGCATTAATCAATTTCTCCATGGTAAATCTATTTAAACTGAGTGCGAAAGTACTAGTGCATGAAATAACCAGTCTTGAAGTAAACCAGATAAAACAGAAACTATCGGAAATTGATGAAGTTAAAAACTTAAAGAAATAAATGTAATATTTACCTAACATATTCCCAGTGTTCTCTCTTCTTGTCTATTATGAGCTTCTTTGCTTCTTTGTCATATCTTCCACATTGTTCATACTCAAAATGTAAAGTTGTGCAGATGTGGCACTTTGAAAATGGGTTTCCCTGTTTTTAAAAAATGTATAGTCATTTAACTCTATTCACTTGTCCAATTTTTGGTGATTATACGAGCATAAATATTGTTCTACTTTCTCATTATTCTCAAATATATTACACAAACGTATACCTTGACAATAGTTACATTAGAAAAAGAATTCTTCCATATCTTCATAAATGATGACTTTGCCAAAGACTGACTGTCAAGGTCAGAAGTCATTAGATTCCACACATCTGTTTTCTTCATTCCAGCAGGTAGCGTAACTTTTTCTTGGTGTGGCATATGTTCTCCTATGTCACTCACAAAATTCTGAAACCATCCTATGCTCTCTGTCATTTGAATTAATTAATATACACATTTATCAAATCCATTTGCATACATGTAAAACTGAATTAAATTTTGGAACTGTGCATTTAAGGCAGCATACACATGTAGACCTTGTGTTTATGTATTACGCTTAATATGTCTTTCAGGTGAACCACTACAAGCTGGAGTAAAGAAAGGTCTAACTGTAATTGGAGTAGACATCAGGAATGAAATGGTCCGCTCTTGTAATATAGCACTTTATTAAAAAAATATTACCCATCAAAAACGATGAATTTAAAACAATTGGTTTGTTTTCTTTTAAATCAAAATCAAGCTCTGTCTCAAAAGTTGAAGTTGTGTATCGTGTTGAACAAAAAGACAAATGTACAAGGACGTTATATGTAGAGGTATCTTATTTATGCATAGAATGTTCAAATCAAGCAATGACTCCAAATACTTCTCATGCTTAGATTATCTCATTAAAAACATCACCAAACAAACAAAATGTCATTCATTAGGTGGAACAAACCTGCATTAGATCCAGAAAAAATTGTCAAGATGGCTTAAAACCATCAGTTGTCCAATGCGTGAATTGACTCTTGATCATCAGTCGTCAAATGCCTGCATTGACTCTAGACCATCAGTCGGCCAATGCCTGCATTGACTCTAGACCATCAGTCGGCCAATGCCTGAATTGGCTTAGATGACTATCAGTCGTCCAATGCCTGTATTAACTCTATACCATCAGCCGTCCAATGCCGGTGTAATGAAGAATAATGACCCCCGTAGAATAATGACCGGGGGTCATTTTTCTACGTAGAAAAATGACCCCCCGGTCATTATTCTACGCAGAAAAATGACCCCCCGGTCATTATTCTACGTAGAAAAATGACCTCTTTGCCTGAAGAATAAGTGTCATTTTCATAAAAATGAGCACATTCCACATGAAGAAAAGTGACCCCTGTAGAATAATGACCCCTTGTAGATTAAAGTTTTTCAGTATATTTTTTCATTATTTGTGAAATAGTCTTTAAACTATTGTAATTTTTACTGCTGAAGTTTACAGAAAGTAACAGAAATTATAATTTATATTCAAATAAACTTAAGAAGGGGTATATCTTAGAAAATAAAAATCCTTCCGTTATAACAAGATATTGACGTATTGCATCGGGGTATGGTTGTCATCTAAACAATTACATTTACATATATCTATGGTGTTCCGATAGGGCCACTTCGACCTTAGGGCGAAGATGCGAAGATGCAAAGGCGATAGTACGAAGGCGAAAGAGCAAAAGTGCGTAGATGCGACGACGAAGCGCGAAGATGTGATGCCTAAAGTGCGAAGGCGAAGGAGCGATACTTCTATCACTCCTTCGATCCCAACTTTGCACTCTGGCCTTCGCATCTTCGCACTTTCGCCTTCGCCTTTTTTGATTGCATTCAGCAAGTCTCGGTCGATTACATAGAATTTAATACAGGCACCGTACTCGCCAAGGTTTTCCAATTAATCCATGCTATTATAGGTACGCATGCGCTAGGCCATCGCGCTTACTATGAATGTTTATAAATATTTTAATATGTACATGTAACATCTATGTTTACCAGTGCTGGCTATGCCTAATCATTATCTACTCCACACAAAATTTAATGTCCGCCATAATGTGTACATATGCACTTCCAGACTCCTGTCACTTACCAGCCGTCTTTTTACCGTGGACCAAACACAGTAACAATGTAATTTCATTATACGACACTCCTTGCTCATGCATGGATCTAGACGGAGATAGGGGGTCCGCCCCCCCCCCCACCCCGGAAAATTCAATATTAATAATTTCACGCAGGAAAAGGGGAGAGGGAGTCCGGACCCCATCCCCCTGGATAATTTTATTTTATTAATTTTATAAAAATAAAATTTCCAAAATATGCCTCGGAACCCTTTAAACGATGGAGAGCTCCGCAATTATAAAACATAGGTAATCACAGATTACAAAGCTCACCGAGACGAGGCATCACCTTTATGAGGCATCGCCTTTATGAGACCACCTTTATCATATTATATGAAAACCATCCTTTATGATCTTAGATATTCATGGATTCTGTTTTGAAACAATATCGTATATCATGATCATCTGTTAAAAAATTGTATGTTTATCATATGTTCATATGTTAATCAATACAATAATATAAAATTGTATAACGCGCGCTAGCGAGTGTCTGCACTCATTGTTGCAGTTATGAGACCACATCTTTCAAAAAATAATGACTCAATGCTTATATTTACGTTTTTTAAACATGTATTTCCTTCCCGCAAATATGATTTTTTTTAAAAGGCTCTGTCTTATTCAACAAGTAATGCGAAATTAACAGAATGGCCACTGGAACAGCCACAATATGCTGACAAAAATAGTACGCAGCGTTTTAAATTCTAATAACACAATTTTATTTTTCTTTCTGTAATTTAATGAATTTACTCTTGGTATACTAAGAAATTAATCAATTGAATTCATTTAACTGTCAAAATATATTTACATCAATGAGATATTTATCAGCGTAAGTATAATATCAGGTCGTTATCCGGTTTGACATCGCGAGAAGAGTCAGTTTTTGTTCTTCGAGAAATACTGAAGAAATACTGAAGCATTCATACGCACCAGATTTGGTGATTAAGTCTTCTGTGTTGTGTGTAAATATCACTAAAATTAACCAGGGCAATTTAATAGAGGGAAAGAAAGTGAATGTAAAAATTATAGTTTGATATTGTATTGTATGAGACTGTATCATATTTGATACATAATATGATATTGTATTGTATGATACAATATAATTTGATAAACATTGTATCATATCAAATGAAACAATATCATGGGATAAAGTAAAATATTATATAATACAATCATACTATACACATTGTATCATATGATACAATAATATATATTAAAATCTTATAAAGTACAATTTCATGTGATATGATAATATATCATATAAACCAATATCATATTATACAATATCGTATGATACAATATTTTATAATATTACAATATCATAGGGATCATGTTACATCATTTAACAACAACTACATCTATCTATCAAGCAGGTTTGAGTGATGTAGGAGATCTCTTTAGCATCTTTGATAATGGAGATCAGGCTCTGCATCTGAAGCAACCTCTGCGTTTCATTTATAATATAGTTAAATCAACTATGCAAGCTATCTGTCTAGCTATAAAACATGTGACCTGTTCCAAAAAACTAAACCTCATCAAGAATTATAAACCTATGGCTGTGATTCAGCATTCAAGCCTGTCAGGTGCATCAGTATCATAAGACTAATCAATGCAAGATTGGTGAAGTTAGGACCAGTAATAACTAAGATATCGTCATCAGAGGGCACCTGTGTCAAAAACTTTAACCAGCTCTTAAAATCTTAACCTCCTCCAGCATCCGAAACCTGTGGCTCAGATTCAGCATTTAAGCCTGTCAGGTGCATCACTATAATAAGACGCACCATCCATGCAAGTTTAGTGAAGTTAGGACCAGTAGTAACTAAGATATTATCATTAAAGGGCACTTGCAACAAAAACCTTTACCTCCTCCTGCATCCAAAACCTATAGCTCAGATTCAGCACTCAAGCCTGTCTGGTGTATCATTATCATAAGACACACCATCCATGCAAGGGTGGTGAAGTACGGACCAGCAGTAACTTAGATATTGCTATTTAAGGCACCTGCAACAAAAACTTTAACCTGCTCCAAATACCTTAACCTCCTCCAGCATCTGAAAGTTAGGTACCAGATTCAGTAGGTCCAGATGCATCCTCCATGTAACTTTGGTGAAGCGAAGACAAGTAGTAGCTTAGATACAGGAGTTGCAAATAAAACTTTAACCAGCTCCGGACGCCGACGCCGGGGGTATAGCATATGCTCCCATTGACTTCGTCTCGGTGAGGTAAAAGGCAAAAGCGCGAAGATTCGAAGGCGAGTGTGCGAAGTTGCAAAGGCGAAGAAGCGGTAGTAGTATCACTTCCTCGCCTTCGCAACTTAACACTTTCGTCTTCGCGCTTCGCCGTCGCATCTTCTATATTCTTCATATTGTTCATGAATTATACTTGCATTGATGATTTCCGCAATACAAACTGCTGGGTATACAAGTGCATCACTCAGAAACAATGATGAAACCAAAATTATGAAAAGTTTACTCCACTCACTGTTAGGCATTATAACCAAGCTGAAGTTAGAGCCATTACGCCAGTAGAGGTTAACGGCCAATAAGGAAAATCGTCAAAGTACTGAAAGTACTCGTACAGAAAATATATTTTACTTTATCCTCGGCATACTTTAGTAAGTTTAGTTAATATCACGATTAATAATGCATCAATAGTTTGTATGAACATTGGTAAAGTTGGATACAATAAAGATCGTGTGATCAAAATCAAGCGGGATATAAACCCCTAACATGGGTCCTAACCTCTTATCAACGCTTTTAGAAACAATCTTTTCCTATTATACTCGATCAGTGTTTATTATCTATTAAGATTTACTATAGTCAGGTACTCTTCACAAATTTGCTCTAAAAGAATAAAGTCTATCCATGATCACAAATACAACATTAAAACAAATGATGTTCATGTATTACGTAGAAGAAAACAAAACTAACGCAGAATGCTTTTTTTAAAAAATCACTTTCCCCAAGAAATGTAAATAAGAAGTATTCATTTTTCTACGTTACCCCCCCCCCCCCCTTAGTCTTTTTCCATAAAGATATATACATGTATCATTCCTCGATTGACAATTCATTCACCAATGAATATTTGAATATTGCTTATATTATTACAACAATTATTTTTTCATGATTATTGTTCGTTAATTATCACACAATATCCTCATTGTGTATGAATTTTTCTTTATATGCGTCATTTCCCGCCGTTTGTCGATGAAAGAAGTAACGTAACTGTTAACAATCAATTTGTGGCAATGTAAGAGTGTTTTGCGTGTGCTTGCTACGGATAGGAAAAACTATGTACAGCGATTTATTTACAAGTTCGGTGTTTATAACTTCAAAATCAGTTGAACAGAGTGAAAAATAAAGTAACTTCAAAGTCATATCTTGGATACGGGGTAACCAATTTCTATTCATGTTTCATGGGGGGGGGGGTCATTTTTTTATGGGGGTCATTTTTCTTAATGTTTAACATGCAGAAAAATAACCCCTGGGTCTTTTTTCTTCAGAAAAGTCCAATTATTCTTCAGCTAGGGGGGTCTTTATTCTACGGGGGTCATTATACTTCATTACACCTGCATTGGCTTAGTAGATCATCAGTCGTCCAATGCCTGCATTGACTCTTGATCATCAGTCGGCCAATACCTGTATTGACTCTTGATCATTAGTCGTCCAATGCCTGCATTGACTCTTGATCATCAGTCGTCAAATGCCTGCATTGACTCTTGATCATCAGTCGGCCAATGCCTGCATTGACTCTATACCATCAGTCGTCAAATGCCTGCATTGGCGTAGTAGACAATCAGTAGTCCAATGCCTGCATTGACTTTTGATCATCAGTCGGCCAATGCCTGCATTGACTCTTGATCATCAGTCGGCCAATGCCTGCATTGGCTTAGTAGACCATCAGTAGTCCAATGCCTGCATTGACTTTTGATCATCAGTCGTCCAATGCCTGCATTGACACTTGATCATCAGTCGTCCAATGCCTGCATTGGCTTAGTAGACCATCGGTCGTTTAATGCCTGCATTGACACTTAATCAACAGTCGTCCAATGCCTGCATTGACTCTTGATCATCAGTCGTCCAATGCTTGCATTGACTCTTGATCATCAGTCGTCCAATGCCTGCATTGACTCTTGATCATCAGTCGTCCAATGCCTGCATTGACTCTTGATCATCAATCGTTTGATGCCTGCGTTGACTTATAGATCGTATAATGCCGCCATTTTGTCCATATGAGGTCGTTCAATTCAGACATTGACAAATTAAAAGTAACATTGTGATATGTGTTATTTTCTTCCGAACCAATCAAAATTGTTTTGAAGGAGTATATTTTGTAACTGGTGACAAACTGAAAATGACAATATCCAATGAAAATATTGGATACGAAGGGGGTTTTATACATTATTTTATTTTGATCATTATCATTCAAAATGTCATAAAAAAAATCAACGATTGTTTAAACTCACTCATCTTAATCAATTTCAAAAACTTAACTTTATTACAAATGATACTTATTTGAAGATGAATAGTATTAGTATTTGCCCTTATTATATTTCAAGTTTGTATCATAATGTTTATAAACATTTCGCAAGAAACACTTCAAAACGACCATAATTCTTTTAGTAAATAAAAAAATAATAATGGAGACAAATAAAAAGTAGTTAGAACTGCATCTGATGTAACAATGGGCGCGCTTGATTTGTCTACACCTTACAACCTGTGTACACTTTTCTCTAATCAAGTGCAAAAGTGTACACTTTAGGTAAACACCGTCTACTCTTTGTGCAGGGCATGTGGGAAATGTACACTCTTGTTTTCAATATGGCGACAAAACGGTAAACTGAGAAATCTGAAGAATTTCTTTTGTCAGCACATGAAATATGCTAGAGTTGATAGCCTAATTGTAGTACATATTGCGTGTGTAAATATGAAAGTGTTCAAAGCATAAGAAAAATAAATTCAAAAGCTTTGTATTTTTTATATGTATCAATAAAACATGTTTTGTCAGCAAAAGTCAACAGATACATTGGACATGTAGTGTGTAATAAGAAGTAAGAAAAGATTTATACGCATTTATTTTTCAGAGCATATGAATGCACTAGCTCGCTAGTAATTTTGCCAGATTATACTTTTCAGTTGTAAAGAAAGTAAATTCACTTTCATAATTTTTTTTTTGCTTGACAATTACTTTACTGTTTTGCTGAGCATTGTGTCTCTCCTAAAATAAACTTATAAACAATTTTTAATAGCCTATTTAAAAAACAAAACAAAACAAAACCAATCACATACTGTACTTTGCATGAATCTGAAAACTGGCAAAGGTAGCAATGGATTACAAAATTGATTTATTTTCAAAAGCTATTAAAAGAATTGTCTCAAAAACGGAACTCCTCGGCAGCTTTCAATACTTTGGCGTCCATATTGAACACTATACATTATACACTACACCAAATTTCGCTTGATTATATGGTGTAAGTCATCTACACCAGGTGTACAACAGTGTAGATAAATCAAGCGCGTCTAATATATCACAGAGAGAGAGAGTATAAGTATAATTTCTGGTATTTTACAGGCGGGTGCCTTACATTGAGTCGGTACACCCATTCCGGACAAGTTTCGTCTATAGTAACCTGAACTACGCCTTAGTTACCTATATATCGGAGATCTAGAATCTTGGCGGAAAAAGTTGGGAAGACTTGATACAAGAAGAACTATTCCAGCCGCTGGGAATGGACAGTTCCACGTTTGCATCAACTACTCAAGACTTTTCCAAGGTAGCTTCTGGATACAGAAATGGTCCAGGATCCCGACTCGTCCCAGTATCACATGCACCGACTCGGTATATATACAATACAGATACATGTATTCAATGTACTTTGTAAAACCATTTTAGAGAAAAAACTGTAAATGAGTGTGGAAATGACAATATGGTGTTCAATGTGTTGCTGGTTTTTTCAACCTTAAGTTGTTCGTTTTAGATATGCTGTCAGGCACGTAGCATCATTTTTTTTTTGCTTGTCAAGATTTTTTGGATGAGTCTGCCCCCCCCCCCCCCACTTTCAAAAACGATGCTACGTGCCTGTGCTGTTATGACTTGAATCTCTGGGTTCTTTGATTCCTCCTTCAATTATTATCTTTCATTTGCTTTTAAATTGCTGTTATTTTTTGTTATTGATAGAAAACCATTGACAGAATTTTCACTTGCTATTAGTACCTTGTAACCAACTTTTATTTTAAGTCAGCTTTGTTTTAACAGCAAGTGGGCGATATGGGCAGGGTCTAATAGTGTCTTGACTAATGGAATTGACTACGCTAAGTGGATGAATTTTTCACCTCAACGATGGCAAAGACAAATCAGGACTTCCTTTGTTAAACGTAAAGTCATTTGCATACCTCCATGCGCCACATAATCTGATCACATCGACGGGAAGGTACTTCCGGCAGCCGCTGGTTCCGATGACCACAGCTGATACAAGCTACGCGTTTGGCTGGAAAAACGGTTATTATAGAGGTATACAAATTATGTTTAAGAAAGGCTAAGCTAAACGGTTTTGCAATGAGTATGAGTACGGATTTGCTATGTAAATTTGATGTCTATGATTACCAATTGACTCTTTGTTTTAAAGAGCAATATTTACGAAATTGATACCTTCGATTCGTGTTTTTTTTAGGGATGTTGTGGGTTTTTTTTAATTTATTTATTTTTTGGCTTAGGTACTTTTCTGTATGGTTCTTCCAACAATGCAGTTTATAGTGTATAAACATGCTTAAATTATCAAAGCGGAATTTGAGTTTTCAACGTCAATTTAATAACAATTTTTTTTCTCCCGTCCCAATATAATTTCCTACTTGCTTTAGTTACAGTGATAAATATTTACAGATAAATATGAAAAGCTTTAAGCAATAAACGATTTTCTTGATAACAGTGACATTCTATATTTTTGTTGTCAGGTAACCGAATTCTACGTCATACGGGCACTACCTTCGGTTACAGTTCATTGGTGACCCTTTTCCCAGATCTTAACCTCGGTAAATTTACTTCAATGACTGGGCAGGATGAACATTACATCTTAAGACACCTGCTGCACAGTTTTTTCTCAGATAATTTGCTAGATGTAACGCCATGGCTAAACGCAACAAGAATGTGCACTTTTCCAAATCCCTGGTACCCCTCTATTTCTTATTCCCACTACGTCATAATTAATAGACCGGACTGTCTCAGCATCGCGCCCTCTATCGGAGTACGTTGGTATTTATCACAATGACGCTTATGGAGAAGTTCGTAACACAATGGAAGGGAAGAACCATCTAATATTAAACTACGGAGTCGCTTCCTGGAAACTTTGGCCAAAATACAGTCACGACCAGTTTCAAGTAGAGGGACAAGGGATGCTGTTCGAAACACTTGACATTCATCAAATCAAGTTCCATTCTAGTCACTCCAAAATCATTTCTGTGGAAATTATTACCTTCCAGTCTAATGCGCCACCGACCTTTACAAAAATGTCCTCCAATCAACATATCAGCTCGGAGCTAGGATGACAACAGTAGCATAGTATTGTGTATTCTTTTGTACCAACCATGTTTTCGGAAATATTCGAAATTTGTTTACAAAAATTTATGAATGAATTAATTTCATACGATTGCACTCTATAGATTGCATATATATGAAAAGAAAAGAAACGTTAAACTTCATTTTGTTTACATTATTTACGAGTTGATTACATTATCATGGATTGTTAAATCAAGAAACCAAAGACATATACGCAGTGCATAAGTTTCTTGCCTTGCACAATCAAAAAATGTTTTTGCTACATTCTGTGGAGAATTTTTCTCAAAATGCCAACGTTCGATTAACAATCTGACAATATCATATTGCAGGGGGAGCCCAGACAATATTGCAAAACTTGTATATTTTATGTGAAGACCAAGAAAATGTTTACGTAATATTCTTTCACAAGGTAGATTTCTAAAACAGTCTTCAGCTTCTAACTTTTTGCACTTTTAGAATCTTTTAGTATATATTACTAGTTTATTACTTACACCCACAGCTCTGCATTTTACAAAAGTAGTGGTTTAAATGTAGATTCAAATACAAGTTTACTGGTTTTAGTCCCCGGATTCAAATTAAAGTTTTTAACAGGGGTGTGAAATTGTCATTCTTATATGTTAGTCTCGACTGAGATCCGTATATGTACCATTTAACAATTAAAGAATAAAACAAATAAAATAAAGTAAAAAATACTATTTATGATTTCAATTATAGGGGTCAGCGTTCGTTCAGTGTGTCGGTGTCAGTGTAATACTGTATCCATTAATTCGATCCTTGTGGTATGGTCTTGATCTAACTAACAATTACAGTCGCTTTTAAAGTGTGTTACCCATGGTTGTTGTTTGTTTGTTTCAGCTGAATGCATGATTCATAACATAAGATGAAATGCTTCCTATGCATAATTGGTTACATGCGCTATAAAACGCTCTAATACTTTGAACCTTTTAACAACTTAATACTCCCATTTTCTTTAATTTTGCCAATGATCTCTGCTTGATATCATCTTGTTTATGCATCAGATATGTTTGCGTACCGACTACCATTGGTTGGGGACTTGTCAAAATAAAATAATTTGTTGGGGTTGCTGCAATAGAAGCGAACGATTTAAATTGAACCCAAACCGGATTTTTCTCACCTATGACGTATAGTCGTATATATTAAACATATATAAAGTGTGGCGCTCAGACGTGATAGAGACCTCATAAATCGGGATGGACGGTCGCTGTATAAGCTTGGTGTTTCTGGTACTGGCTTGTTATTATCCGGGTTCCTATTCTATTACACCCGGTGAATATGCAGATGCAGTGGATCAAACTTTGCAACAGGTGTGTAATTTTTGTGGTATTTATTTATTTATTTTAATTTTATTTAACATTTTTTGAATGTG
This sequence comes from Magallana gigas, assembly GCF_963853765.1. Lineage (NCBI taxonomy): Eukaryota > Metazoa > Mollusca > Bivalvia > Ostreida > Ostreidae > Magallana > Magallana gigas. Next base: position 45,282,693 of record NC_088858.1, on the reverse strand, counting down.
TATGCAAAATTTAAGATCAGTTCCTGATTAACGCAAAGCTTTTTAAATTTTATCCGTTTTTGCAATAGGTATTAAAAAAACCCAACAAGCAATATTGTAGGGGATTCACTATTTCAGTTAACTATATATATTCCACCTTTTCACGTCCGTTTACATTTGTACAAGTATTTGATAGATATTTAAGTAGTAATTACTACATAAATACATGTACGTTATCATATAATCAATATCACATGGCAGTTTAAATCACTCAGCCCATATATCATGGGGTAAATCGGACTTTCAATTATTCTACCATTCATTGAAGGTGATGGACTGTGCCCCCTGGATCCCGGGGCTGACGGTCAGCGTTGTGAAGGATTTCCAGACTCTGTTCGCCAGAGGTTACGGGGAGACCGTCGTCAATTCGAACACTCCCGTCACGGAACAAACTCTCTTCCAGATCGGCTCCATATCCAAATCCTTTGCGGCAACATTGCTGGTTAAACAAATGGAAGATGAAAAGTACTTTGAATTTCTAAATATAAAGTAGTTAATACAATATAAATGTTGTTTTACACAAGATTATCAGTAATCGATTATCATATACACAAAGACTTGGCAATAGTTGAATACTTGATTTATTTCATACGAGCAATTTCGTTCATAGCATGATTTTTGGTTACATATATACAATGGTTGAGTCAATGATGAATGAGGGCCTTGCAACGTCGAATATTATGCACAATTACACAGTATTTGAGTTTTTATGCTTAAAATATCTTACTTAGTATTTACCACATTTACATTAATTATTGGCGGTCTTGGATAAGTAGAGAAATATCAATTGTTTCTTGTATTTAGTTGTTTACAGACGAGGTTCAAAATACAGTCTCCCACAAACAAAGTGTACGCTTAAATTAGTTGTTTTTTAATTTAATTATTTTGGACAGTACCGATATAATGCTTTCTCATATTTTTGAAAAAGACATAGTATTTAAGAATAACAAGAAAAGGATTAAACGTTTACGTTCCATTTAGTTTGGCCCTAACTACAAAGGTAAAAGATATGATGGACCCGGGATTTGTCTTCGTCGATCAAGAGCGGACGGATTCCGCCACGGTGGTGGATATTCTGGCCCACAGGATGGGGGTCCCTGACCATACAAATCTCAGACTGGACCAGAACCTGACCAGGGCCAACCTCCAACAGTAGGTGCTTCTTATTGTAGGAAGAGGGGGTCTTCTATCGATTAGTTTGGGCTCTTTTAAGTTAATACGATTATTTGTACTTGTAATCTTTGCGAATTTTACGATAACTCAAAGAGCTGCAACAGCTATGCAATCAGTTAAAGAAAGCTTTTTCCATTTCTTGGTTAGACAATCTACATTAATTTACTTTTGCAAAAAATAATTTCAGAGTGTCTATTTGGTGTTAGAACCATTATGACGTTATAATTGATTTGATGAATCTTTTCCCGTATTTTACGGCTTTAAAGGAATTTTGTAGAAAGCAAAACAATATTTTGACATTCTATAATTAATTACGGGAAAAGTAATTCCGGTACCTACATTCAATTTGCCATCATTTTAAAGAGGAGGTCAAGAGCTTGTTTTGTGCCGTTTTTGGAAAGACTGTAGGCATTCTCGATTTATTTCATTAGTCAAAAATGGACAAAACTCCGAGATTTGTTACTTTTATCCTTCATAATTCATAGAAAATGGTTGTTTAAAACATAATTTTTCATTGTGTTTATCAAAAATTTAAGCCCCGGTACACCCTATGAAACAAAGCATCATTAAAAGAATTTATATCCTGAATTTCATAAACCTGTAGGCACCTTTCATTTACTAGATCTTGACCTTAAAGAGCAATAAAACATTATCTTTCTATTGCGTAGACGTTTTGCCGCTATGACGCCGGTGAAGACGTTCGGGAAGTCCTTCTTGTACTCCAACATGATGTACGGATTTGCTTCCTACCTCTCTGAGAGACTGGGCAACGAGCCGTGGGAAAATTTAGTGACGTCGAAAATCTTCGACCGTCTTGGCATGACGTCATCCACGTTTATAACCACTATGGCGGATCTCTCGGGCGCTGCACAGGGCTATGATAAAGGACCGAAATCCAAACCAAAGGCGGTGGTACCGGTTCCGCTGGAACTCAGCAAGTAGGTCGCGAAATAATTTCAGATTTAAAGTTAAATCTACATAATCTTGAATTTGGCAATTACTGTATTTGTTTGGATTTTAAAAAGATAGATTTTAGTCCTGTATGTTTATACAAACATTTCCTTTCAATACTTGTTTTCAACATCAATCTGTACTGTCTTATTTTCCACGATCGTTCAAACTAAAGTTATAGTATGTATGAAAGTATCGTTTCAACTTGATTACTTTAAAATTGTTAACTATGTCTGAAATGCATGATGGTATTCTCCTAACCTTAATTTACATTTACATCAAGTTCATGTAATTTCAGAATTATTATGATGATTAACGAACCCACGTGTATAGAAATTCAATTTTATGTGTATTGCGAAAAGCAGAGAGAATACCGATAACAAAATTAACATTCCTGGCCGACGTGTTATGCTTTAACTACTCCCCCCTGACGGTATATTTACATGCTGTTACTTTCATGCTTCTTTTCAGAGTTAAAATTTGCCGTGTTTACACAACTTGGTATTATCTATGCCCTAAGGCCTACCAGTTGTCGTTGATAAACAGTGTATTCGTTTCATAAGAATTCATAAGAATTATATAACTACAAAAAAAAAATATAGACATAAACGTTTCATCGTTAATTTAGTTCATGTATACGTATAATTGAACTACGTTTATTTTTCGAAAGAAATTTGAAAATTTTAGAATAGTACATGTACTCTTTGTACATTTTCTCAGAGAGAGATAATCGCTTTTCACTTTACATGTGGCATATTTTTTTATACATATTTTCATATTTAAGCTAAGGATGAACTTTGGCGGGGGGGGGGGGGGATGTGCCATGTATTGTATTGGCATGACTTGTACATTGTGACCGGGGCGAGATAAGTTAAAATTCCGTAAATGCTTGCACACTTTGCACATGTGCAGATAGTTGTTTTACATAAAAAAAAGGAAAAAACCTTAAGAATTTTTTTTTTTTGATTAATAGGAAATGGGGGATCTGGGCAGGTTCAGGGGCCATCATGTCGAACGCAGTGGATATGGCTAAATACATGAACTTTCACCTCAGTAACACGGACAAGAATGGTAACGAGTTCATGACAACAGCGAATTTTAACGCCTTACACCAACAACACAGAAAACTGTCCTCTACCACGGTAAACACACACTTTGGAAATGAGGAGGTCCCAACCACTGAAAATGGATATGGGCTTGGCTGGAAGCGAGGACTTTATAGAAGTATGTAAAATGAAAATAGATTGACTTCTTCCGATGTTTTTTTTGTCAAGGTGAGAAAATTGAAAACATTCACTTTTTTAAAATGTTTATTCATTCTAAAATGTGTTGATTGCAGACAACGAAAATCTCCTACACGCTGGCAGCACGTACGGCTACAGGTCATTCATCACACTGTTCCCCTCTCAGAATATTGGCGTGTTCACTTCCATGAACGGCGAGGACGACGACTATATCCTGCGCATCTTGTTGCACAACTTCCTGTCTGACGTTGCACTTGGAGTGACGCCATGGCTTGATGCGTCATCTATCTGCGACAGACTGACGGCGCCAAAGTACACGGGGTACTCCAACACAAACAACCCACAAAGGCCCATAACCGAATATATAGGTCTGTACGTCAATCCCATCTACGGAAATTTGAACGTTGAGTTTGACCCAAACAATGAACACTTGGTCCTGAGGTACGGAGTCGCTACATGGGACTTTTGGACAAAGTCAGGAAAAGACCAGTTCAAAGCAGAAGGAACTGGGATGATCAGATATTTGAAAAACATGCACAGCTTCACTTTCCTTACCAATGAAAATGACGGAATAGTTTCGGTACGGGTCGACAGTTTCTGCTCCACGTGCGGAAACGACCCACCGATTTTTCATAAGGTAGTGTGATAAATCATATGTAGTATTTTTCAGAAATAAATCGAACTCACTCTATTTTTTTTTTATTTTTTTTTTTTAATTGAACTTTCACATATTCATACGAAAGCCGAGAAGGATCATTCGAGATTCGAGATTCGAAATACGAGATTCGAAATAGGAGATTCAATATCTATATTAACCAATCAAATCATGGATCTGAAACCTGTATCCTAGCAACATCAAACTGTTCTAAATAAAAATCATACGTACATGCTCTTATATACAAATAAATGCTATGTTCACTTCTCCCTACCTAACTAAATAATTATTTGTATTTACTTTTACACAGAATATCTAAGTAGACTAGTAATAATGCAGTGTGCTTCGCGGATCTAAGTGATTTTGTTTGCCCTGGTGCATTTCCACCTGATGCGTTTGAACCCTAAGGTATTTCACCACCAGTAATAGTTTAAAATCCGGGTTTATTCACCCCTTTTGTGTAAAAATGCGGTTATGGTAGAGAACTTCATAAGCGTAGCTAATTTTTTCTGTAGGGGGTCCTAGGCCAATTTTAAAAAATTTTACTATGTAAAGAAGATGGGTGAATAAGGCGTGTAAAATGCCCATACGCGGTCGGACAGGCTACTAAAAAATTAAAGTATCAACAAATCTGATGGGTTTTTTTTAAATCATTTAAAACAATAAATATTTAACGAATCATTGATTTGTAACCTGTAGGTATGTTCAATACTTGGAATATGTTGACTCAAACAGGCGTATACGTATCAAAACCTGCAAACATTGTCATTTTTTAGAACTTCAAGGCATTTTCTTTTATTGAGTGGGTCTGTGCTCTATATTTTTCTCATAGTCTAATTAAGGTCTAATGGAAAACAAACCGATTTCAATCAACAAAAACGTGGAGAGATGACCCACTATACATTAAAATTATCATTTTGTATCCCAACAACTGAACGTATTGAAAAAATAATACAAGTCCGGTAATTCGTGACCTTAGTCACACATAATATTTAAAAAGCCGCCTTTGTTGTGTCTGAAATGGCTCAGTGGTTAGAGTACCTGGCATAAGCTAACCGTATATATCTAGGGTTTTTATGTTACGGGTTCGATACCACCAAAATTTCCAACAATATTTTTTTTTCTTATTTTTTGTTACATATATTAAAAACTGACTATAGTTAGAAATTGTGCTTTTGCAAAGTTGTATTATAATATATTTGAATAGATTTAATTGGGGGAAAATAAATCTAAAATTGTATTTCACTACTAAACCGAATGGGCATTTGCGCCATCTTATTCCCCCATCTTCTTTAATAAGCTCCAATTTTCCCGAGGAGGGGGTCCAGATCCCCTGACCCCGTCCTTTCTAGATCCCCGCATGAAGATAAGTACATGTATCTAAATAATCTGTCCTGTTTCACTAATAAATATAAGCATTATTTATCGTTTTTAGCTCACCTGAGCTGAAAGCTCAAGTGAGCTATTCTGATCACATTTTGTCCGTCGTCCGTCTGTCCGTCCGTCTGTCCGTCTGTCCGTCTGTAAACTTTTTACATTTTGAACTTCTTCTCTAAAACCGCTTATCCAATTTCAACCAAATTTGGCACAAAGCATCCTTATGGGATGGCGAATATAAATTGCAGAAATAAAAGTTTGATTTGTATTCAAAGCGGAGAAAACCTTGAAACTGTAGAAAAAGGGGGGTGCATTTTTAAAAATCTTCTTCTCAAGAACTACCGAGGCAAATTCAACCTAGTTTAGCATAAATTATCCTTATGGGAAGGAAAATATAAATTGCAAAAATTAAGTGGTAATTCTGTTTCAAATCTGAGTTATTACGAAAATAATAATAAAGGAAAGGCGTGTTTCAATCAGTTTAATAGCTTCGGGTTCGGCATACGGTAAAATGATTCCATACTTCTAAAACGAGGTTCTTTGTTTAAAGCAGCCATGACATTATACGAAAAAGGTCTTTCTGACTATGATGAATTTGCTTGTTGTGCAACAGTTCGCGTATGAAGGGAAATTTTGAAACATACAAAATATATTGGTGCCGATTTTGTGAAGTAAATTGAGGCTAAATAGTTCAATGCGTTGATAGTTTTCACACATGACGATGGTGTTAGCTTGTTCTGATTTTCGTTTCGTTCTCATTATGCTTTGTAACCTGGAAACTATCGTCTGTATTTCGTGATTTTTACGTATCAAATCAAACAGAGACTTCGGTAAATCAAACAGTTAACTGTTTACCTGCGCAAATTAAGCAAAATCGGATGTAGGGGTACTGAAATACAATTCATTCTATCGGTAATTCGGCATTATCTTTTGCGTAATGGTACATGTAGATTAATGCAATAGGTTTTGTTGAGATGCTCGGCATTTTCTCGAGTTTATTCAGTTTAAATAGAGTTTGATATCGCTGATGGAAATATGTAGGTATATACATGTATATATATGATTCATTTCGAAAAAATAAATTGTGTTCTTTATTTGTTATACATGAAGTGCATGTTTCTTGTGTTTAATTGTTTACAATTTCTATTTACTAACCATATTTGAGTGTTAAGCTTCGAATTATTAGCAAGATACAGAGATTTGCTCACAATTCTATGTTTGTACACAGATCTTAAAAACTAAAGCTTAAAAAATTAAAAAATTTGTCAATATTTATTAAGAAAATTTTCAAAGCCTGTTCTTCCAGAAACCAACTTTAACAACTTATTGTATTGTAACCTTAACCTTTTTAGCTCACCTGAGGGTGGGGCCACAATGGGGGGAGGGTGGTCGAAGTTTAACAAATGAATATATAGAGTAAATCTTTAAAAATCTTCTCCTCAGAAACTAATCAGCCAGGAAAGCTGAAACTTGTGTGAAAGCATCATCAGGTAATGTAGATAAAAATTTGTGAAAATCATGATCTCCGGAGATAGGGTGGGGCCACAATGAAGGATCGAAGTTTTACATAGGAATATATAGAATAAATCTTTAAAAATCTTCTTCTCAGAAACTAATCGGCCAGGAAAGCTGACACCTGTGTGGAAGTATCCTCAGGTAGTGTAGATTAAAAGTTGTGAAAATCATGACCCCCGGGGTACGGTGGGGCCACAATGGGGGATCGAAGTTTAATAGAGGAATATATAGAGTAAATCTTTAAAAATCTTCTTCTCAGAAACTAATCAGCCAGGAAAGCTGACACTTTTGTGGATGCATCCTTAGGTAGTGTAAATTCAAAGTTGTGAAAATCATGACCCCCGGGGGTAGGGTGGGGCCACAATGGGGGATCGAAGTTAAACATAGGAATATATAGAGTAAATCTTTAAAAATCTTCTTCTCAGAAACTAATCTGCCGGCAATGCTGAATCTTCTTCGGAAGCATCCTCAGGTAGTGTTAATTCACAGTTGTGAAAATAATAACCCCTGGGGTAGAATGGGGCCACAATGGGGGGTCGAAGTTTAACATATGATTATATAGAGTAAATCTTTAAAAATCTTCTTTCTCAGAAACTAATTAGCCAGGAAAGCTGAAACTTGTGTGGAAGCATCCTCAGGTAGTGTAGATTCAAATTTGTGAAAATCATAACCCTGGGGGTAGGTTTGGGCCACAATGGGAGGTCGATGTTTTACATAGGAATAAACAGTGTAAATCTTTTAAAATCTTCTTCTCAGAAACTAATCAGCCAGGAAAGCTGAAACTTGTGTGAAAGCATCCTCAGGTAGTGTAGATTCATAGTTGTGAAAATCATGATCCCCAGGGGTAGGGTGGGGCCACAATGGGGGGTCAAAGTTTAACAAAGGAATATATAGGGTAAATCTTTAAAAATCTTCTCAGAAACTAATCAGCCAGATGTTTCTTTATAATTGTTAAGAATTTGGCCCCAGGACAATTCTTTGGCCTCCCGAGAAGGTTCAGAGTTTGATGTACGTTTATATCTAATATATAAACTATTGTTAAGGATCATTTTGAGAACTGCAATACTCAACATATGATATGACTATAAAATCATCTTGTTAGAAAAGGGACTAATGATTATAAACATAAGAATATCCAGGGGAAAATGGATTTTATTTATACAGGATCTACATGTATTATTGTACATTGTCCAGATAGTTTGTATTATGACTCCATTAAGCTGATTTTATCATACCTATTGTTCCTCAGGTGAGCGATGTGGCCCATGGGCCTCTTGTTATGTATGCATACAGTGATGCACTAGTACTATGATTATAAACAAATCATTGAGATATTATCACATCATACGGAATTATTAATAAATACAATTTTTTTTCCTTTTCCTCAGTAAACAACTTATTATGAGTCTTACTTTTGGAATTGTTTTCAATATAGGATACCTACTCTCTACAATTAAAGGTAGGGATGATAAGGTGCCAATTTGTTCACATTGCCGATTTCTTGTGCAGAGAACAGTAAAACCTTTTATTTGATTGTGCATGAATATTTCAAAATTAATTGTTGTACATATATTTTGTTATAATTCATTCATTGATATATCAACAAGAAAGAATAAAATCATATGTTTCACAGCCAAGTTAAGTTTCTCTGTAGTTTCCTACCCCCTACCCCCCACCGCACCAAAATTGACAATAATTACATATAAGTCATACAAATGTTTACTTTTTTTGTAAGTAAATCTCTAAAGATGTAAATAAGCACTGCAAACAAAGATGTGTGTATTTAATATACTACTACATTACACTTAGCCAGATAAAATGTAATCAGGATGAAGCTGAAGATGAAGATGAGTGGTGCAAATTTACCAATTTGTCGCCATACACACAGAACACCAAATAAAGAAACTGTGAGTGGTGTGTGGAATGCATAAAAGATGGCGGCAAATTATCTCAAATAATCAGTGCAAAAACCCACAAATAGGCTGTTATTTGTTACATATCCTGCAAAAACATTGATAAAAAATGTTATCGTCCCATAACATAGCCGATTAAGTTAATGTGTACATATGGTCAACGTACATGTAATTCTAATATACAAGAAGGCGGACGTATCAGGCGGGGATCCAGAAAATCAAATTTCAAAAATGATCGGTTGAATTACATTAAATGCTTTGAAAATTGTTTTAAACTATCGCACGGGTCAAAATGCGTGATAGAAGCTATGTACAGTGTAATTGGAAACTTTCATTTTATATCAATATGCAGTATTACCTATTATAACAGATGAGAGTATAGCACAACTGCCACAAGCAATACATGTCCTTTACCGGCACCACCTCCCTCCCCTTAAAAAAATGAAACAATTGCCGTTTTATTTGCTAAAATGAGTGTGGTTCAAGATTTTTCTAAAGGACATACCCGATTAGAATTGAAAAAGAGTCGTACGTTTAAAACTAATTTTGTCAAAATTTTTAGATTCATTTGGTTATTTTTTGGTCCATTTGGGTAAATATATGCACCAGCGCAGCTCTAATTTATATATAATCAGGCCATTAATTCAAAATATTTTCAAAAATTAATAGCTTTAAATCCAGTGGATGAAAGAAAAGGAAAGCAAGTCGAACTCGATGAGTGCTAATACCTGTGTTGAATGAATGGTACAGTAGGATATGCGCAAAAAAGTCCCGTCTACTCTTTCCTACCCTATAATAATTGGAATATTAAATCCGATTATAAAAGTCAAATTAAAAATCAAGTACGGATATGTACCTGTTATCTACAGTGCATCGTTATTGAGCTACACAGAAAGTTTTATATTAATTTGCCGAGCCAAATAAAAAAAAACCCTGGAAAACGAAGAGAAATCAAAGCGGGGACAGAATAACTGACAAATTAATTAGGACTATATAGCCCCCCCCCCCCTCTTGAAATGTATATACTGAAAACAGATTATTGGCGTACAACACCCGCACACAATTTAAAGAAAATTTCATGGTTTTTTTTTATCATATTCGCTAGCCAATGTAAGACATCACAAATACCCCAAACCCCCTCACGGAAAAGGAAATGCTAGGTGATGAGAGAGAGAGAGAGAGAGAGAGAGAGAGAGAGAGAGAGAGAGAGAGAGAGAGAGAGAGTCGATGTAAATCACAGGTGCGCTAACACCGTAAAAATTAAAGCTTGCTAGTTGGTCTGCCCTACCCTAGCTACCTCCTCTTTTTTCTCGTTTTAGAGGCTTAATTATTGTCTATATATGCTTGTAACAAATCAAATCAATTTCAAATTCTAAATCAAACTGAATTTGACACTACAAAACTCTCTCTGTGTCTGTCTGTCTGTCTGTCTGTCTGTCTGTCTGTCTCTCTCTCTCTCTCTCTCTCTCTCTCTCTCTCTCTCTCTCTCTCTCTCTCATATCGACAATGGCATTGTCATACCCCTACAATATACTATTCTTATCTGGATTTTTGTCTTTGAGGTTGTAAATCATTATATCTTCTATGGTTTAAAACTTTATCATAACCTATATTTTGACATGTCGATTATTTCATTGAGTTTCGTTTCATAGCTAAAACATTTAGATTAAACAGATCTTTCTTCGCGAGCCGATTTTTACACAGTTGGGGCGAATACACCTCGGGTTAAAATTGTTCGGGGGGGAATACATACAGGGCAAACAAAACCACTTAGATTCGCAAAGCCAACAGTGTTATTTCTAATTTGATTGTTTATACTGTGTGGGGTTAATTCATCAATGTTAATTTAACCATTTTATAACCACTATATAAGAGCTATTAAGACATTTATTTGTAGGAAAGAGCATTTACGAATGATCTTTATTTAGAACAGTTTGATGTTGCTAGGATACAGGTTTCAGATCCATGATTTGATTGGTTAATTTAGATATTGAATCTCGAATTTCGAATCTCGAATCTCGTATTTCGAATCTCGAATCTCGAATGATCCTTCTCGGCTTTCGTATATTCACATACCGATAGCATAAACATTTATATAAATATATGTTGCAATGTATACATATACATTAAATTTATAGTATTTGTTTGATAGATATAATCAATATTTTGATATAAAGTATATATATGTACATATATGTATTACTTCTCAGAATAGTAACGATATAATTTGAACAGGTTGTGGTATAAATATATATGTGAAAAATGGTTTTCTTTTTAGAAAAAAAATGGAAAAGGAAAAATTCAAAGATACAGAGCCAAAAAAAAAAAAAAAAGAAGAAACAGGGACATTAAGGAGAGAATAAAGATGGTGATGAATGTTCCAAACGTTGAAATATATCTTTCCAATAAATATCAAACAAATGATAATTACAGTTTTTCAGAAGCAAAAGTTTTTCAATAAACAGTCTTCTGGTTATAGATTTCTTAATGTTTTCTACATTTAGCCTTGATGTTTTCATTTTACTTTGCAGAATACATTGTTTTGTGAAAAGAATGATTAAATTTTCCAACCTATGAATATCTCTATTATCAAATTTTCGAAAAAGGATTGAATATTTGTCAAAATATGTTTGTAAACCGAAGATATCTGTCAAACATTATTTTTCCGATTTTAATGTTTACAATGCTTTATAGTAAAGCATTTTTAATAGACAACCAAAATTTGAGTGTCATTTGTTGAGTTGTAAGCGAGTTACAAGGCTAACAACTATTTGCTATATATTTACATTCTACTATGTTTTTCCATTAAATTCTGTTTTTCAATTGACGGCAGTTATTGACACGACGACTTCAAAAATAAATCATTCGATGCTGTAGTAAACAAAGATTTTTTTTTCATTTTGAATGTTGAAGGGAAAATTCCAGTTTTAGACCTTAAATGAATGTGTTAAACATTAAAAACTGTTTATTTATGCTTAAAATGAATAATTTAGAGCCATTTTAAGGTCAGACGACATGTTCCTCAATTTTAGATAACTTTTTCCAGGAATGTGTTAATGGTTTACTACTACTTTGACAAGCCTTCTTGCAAAAAATTAGGGTACCTTACCAGGCAATTCTGCAAAATACTAGAGTATGCAATTTCCTATATTATCTTCTTGAAAATACACTTGAATTGCTGATATAAAAATAAATACATCAACCCCACAGCGAAATTAACTATAATATAACTATATCTGCGCCGGGGCGGGGCTTTGAACTCACCTCTAGAACCTATACGCTTCTGTCAGTAAGCGGCCACAGTTCTAACCACTCGACCATGCATCTAGACATATAACCATATCCAAACAAATTTTTATCATTTTAAAAGTAATCATAAAATTAATATTTTTTATTGGAACTCTTTATTACGAGGAGATACAAAAAAGATTCTCGAGGAACGTGTTGTCTGACCTCAACAAGACATTAGACTTTCGGTTGGACGTAGCTAATTATTTCTTTCGTCAAAACAAGTTAAAAATTGCGCGGTTTCAAGCGAAACATGCACCGGTTGCATAGGCGTCGGAACCGGGGGGGGGGGGGCTTAGCCCCCCCCCCCACTTTTTTTGCAAAGTTATACCTAACCATTAGAAACATAGTATGGTAGAACGTTCACCCCCCACCCCCCCCCCACTTTTTCTCGCAGAAAAGATTATTGTTCCAAAATTTACCTTGAAAGATTGAGAAGTTGGATTCAAAAGCATACTAGCCCCCCCCCCCCCCCCCCCCCCCCGGATTAGGAATTTCATGAATTTTGAAGAAGAAAAATGGGTAAGTAATTTTTTTTTCTTTTTGAAGTACAATGTATAGGTACTAGTATACTCCCCCCCCCCCCCCCCCCACCACCACCACGGATTAGGATTTCCATGATTTTGGGAATTAATTTTTTTTCACAATATTTCTGAGGATTAGTCTAGCCCCCCCCCCCCCCTCCCACATTCATTTTGCTTCCGACGCCAGTGGGTTGCATAGACTTAGCTCAGAGGCCAGACAAATCTTATTGATTTCAAAGAGCCACGGCTGAGTGGCCAGCATTTATTTCACATTACTGTTTGACACAAGCTCTTGTTAAAATGGTTCTAAGATAGAAAAATAAGCTTGAAAAAGATGTTTACTGGTATATTGAACCTATGTCAACAAAAACAGGATAGAAGCCTTGTTTACTGCCGTATATTGGCGCAAAACAGAGAATTTTGAAAACATCATGTAATTATTACTTTAGTATATATTAATCCGCTTGATAAATATCAATATAACTGACACACACAATATTGTAGTGGGAAAGTCCTTTTCCCATTAGCGCTGCCACCAGCTGATTATCTCCCATCAGCAAGGAAACTTAAATGAGCCATAATAAAACATAACTTAATCTGACCTAATTAGCTCTAATACTTTTACTCTGACCCTGACGCTGACCATGACTCTGACTCTTGTTATATTTGTTCAAATGAATAAATTTGTTAACTTTCTGAATTTGTGTCTCATTACGATAAGTCTTTGGACTTCAGTTCAAGAGTCAGACTCTTGAACTGAAGTTAAATTTATTCATTTGAACAAATATAAAACACGACACAAAAGAAAAACGCGTAAACGACGAGATCGACTTGCCAATATAACACAATATAAAGGGGAACTTGGGATAATTCACCATAGGCAATACTTTGAGTTTTAAAATAAAATGAATAAAGAACTGGAATTATGTGGGGTTATCACCCATTAAATTCAGTGAGCAATAAAGTTAAACTTATACAATGAATTCTCAGGGGAAAATCACCCTTCAAATTCTAGAGCTCTCAGAGGAAAAATCACTCTTGAGAAGTTCCCTATGCTTCAATTAAATACCACTTAGAATAATTACTAACTGCCGAAGTTACTTGAGACAAACACTAGACGACCTATAATTCATCATAATCATCCAAAATCATCCCAAAAATGTATCATAGTTTTAGAAATATAAGGTAAACCTTTTTTTAAAAATCCAGATTTCCCAACAAAGTTAACTTAATAACTAAAATAGGCCAAATCTACGTGTAACTTACTTTAAAAACTAAACTGATCAAAGTCTCAAAATTTAGCTAAATAAATTACTAGAATCCCTTTCACTTATCAAACGTAAATAAAAATCTTTAGACACGAAAATCAATAAAACTCCATTTCAAAAATAAAGATGCAGCCTAAACAATACTAAAATAAAAACAACGACTTACGTCGTCTCCAGAATGAGAGAAAACCCAAAGAGAGCGAGTTACAGAATTGTCTGGCTTTTATATCCCCAAAAACAGAAGTCCATACACCGCACGAGCGAAACATAGAACACGGAGTCTGTATAAATCACGTGATATCAATAGAAATCATTACAGAAAGTCTACATGCAGAGTTCTATTATAAAAATCTCGTCGATTCTCGTCTAAAAAAATAACAAAACAACACAGGGGGGATGAAATCACTACAATATTTTATTACAAAATAACACATGACTTTATGTTTTCTTTATTCATTTTCAATGGTCAACTTCCAATTCTTGCTAGCAGTACATTATCGGGGAGGAAAATAGGACAGGAAACCATGTTTTCCTACATTATCATACGACCATTGAAAAAAATATATGAACATTTTTAAGATAATTGAAATATTATTTAAAAGTATTTCTTTTTAGTAGTTTTTACCAAGAAAATATATGAAAATCTTTAAGATATTAAGTATTATTTTCCTTTTACCATTTATCAAAACGTACCTGGCGTTATGTTTTTCTTATGATATAGAAAACTTATACCCTCTACCTAATAATATACTATATCTTTAGGTAGAGGGTATTTAATTTTTTTATTATGAGAAAAAATATTACGCCATGTGCCTGGGCATAATTATATATAATCGGGTGCGGTCATCGTGTGCATACGTGATTCAACATATCCTAAACTGAACAGGCACGTAGCATCGTTTTTGAAAGTGGGGGAACCAGACTCATCCAAAAAAACTTGACAAACATCCAAAAAGGGAACTTCTCACATTCATGATAATCGTATCTCCGGGAGGGGGGGGGGGGGGGTTGCGTAGTATATATATTTACCTTCAACTTCACTGTTAATTGCAATGTACCTTCCATTCATTTCAGTTTTTACATCGTTCCCAAAAAGTGAGGAGTAAATTCCATGATATTTTTTTATATAAGTTCTTTTAATAAAAAATGTTTGCTGCGAGAAAAAGGAGGGGAAGGGACAGCCCCCCCCCCCTCCCCCAAGATACGTGCCTGCTGAAATCCGATTTTAATCAGATTACCCAAACTGAGGGCGGTTGAAAATGATGCAGTTGGGACAACATTTATTAGCTGTATAATATAGTGTACCTTTACACTTTTTTGTCAATTTTCTTTGATTATCAAGGCTACATATAGTATACAGCATAAATATGAATGAGGAATATTGAGGAGCGTTTTTACCATGCATCAACAAATTATTTTTTTTATCAACGTATGATATCCCCCTTAAAATTTTCTTTATAGATAAAACTTATATTGTTAATGAATACTGTTGAATAGTTTCATTTATAAGTGTTATGTAAACTACATACACAGCAATGCTTCAAACTTATGAAAACACGAAACGCTAGTACCGTAGTTAACATAATTATGTTTCCGACAAGTCCTAGAAAGAATTGACTATGATATCTTCTACTTTCATTTTGTTTTGGGCAGTTAATTTCGGTTTGCCAGAAGCTCTAAAAGATGACCTATCGTTCGACAAAGAAACATTGACAGTGTTTTATTTTTTACTATTTACGAAAAATTCAAGTAGCCGGGATTAGCTGCACAACATAAAGCGACTAACTGCTATAACAGCTTTCAAATTTATAACTTTTACATGATTTTGCAAGACTAAGGTTGGTATGGCACTTATCATGTTATATAATACAATTTCAAAATTCCTTTAAAATCCTTAGGGAAACTGTTTTCCTGTCAATTAGGTATGTCGCAAATGCTAAATTGTTAATCCCTGGAAGAAAAGGAATATCGTGCGTGTTAGTAAAACAATATCCCGTTGTGCATGTTGTTTTTGTATTGTTGTGGTTTTTGTTTATATAAACGATATATTTCCTTTATGAAAGGAAAATATTGTTGTACAGTAGTTTTTATTGACCAAATCATTTCCTTCAAGTAAGTTTAACATATTTTTCACAATGGCTTTTAAATAAATATTTGATTTGTATGTGTACAACATTGCATCTTAAAAGTAAATCAAATGAGTTATACGAGTACATGTATAGATGTATAAATATTACATACAAATTGTTCACTGTTATGGTGAGGTTTCATAAAAAAATATGTTTTAATAAAAAAAAAAAGATGCATATTTATTTGTGTACTTAGTATTATTTTTTACACATTACTGAAATTATTAGAATATAATCTCAGAATATTAAGAGCTAGTATAATAACTACTTTTGTAACTGGGTCACAATTTAAAATAGGTACATGTATCTTCAGAATATACTTTTAGCCTTCCTCTCCTTAGCTCCTTTATAATAGGGCTTCCATTCAAGGGTCTGCAGTCTCATGACATGTGAAGGTTAATAATGTACAACAAAAGGAAATTTATAGCACAACTCTTTGGGAATATTTATCACACTCGATTTACTTAGTTTCTATTATGTTTTCAGCTGTAGGCATTAAAGCATATTAAATTTAATTATCATGCTTGTTCACTATTGTTTAATGTCTTTCAGATATTTGTGTACTTAACCAAACTTGAAAAAATACAAGAGAAGAAAACATGTGGATTCTTTTGACTACTTCATTAACTCTCTTACAATTGACAGAAGGTTTCCGTATCAATAACAGGCCAATAATAGGTACATGTATTTAGATTTGTCCTGTTTCAGATTGTATGTTTAAAATATCTAATGTATATGATAATATACTAGCTATGACATGTTTCCAATGCAGTCTCTACATAGCAGTTACTTTAATTAGATCATATTAAGTAAAATTTACGCGATTAAGAAGGCACCTGGGGGGGGGGGGGGGGGCGCAGGTACTGAATTCCCTCTTAATAGTGTAAATTCTACTTTATATGATCAATATTACTTTGAGTATTGAATAACCCACTTTTTCATTGACTGATTAAAAGAACTGCACCCAAACATTTTCTCTCTCTTTCAGCTGTCAACTGTCAATTGTCAATTAAAAATGCATCTTTGCTAGCCAAGGATTGATTTTCAGTCAACTCCGCTCCCCATAATGGGGGGGGGGGTGTAGACCGAAACACTTGGCTAAAAGCGAAGATGATTTTTGGTCCACTCTGCTCCCCATAATGGGGAGGGGGGTGGCATAGTATATAACTTCAATTTAAATCATAATTTCCTTATTTTCATATCAATTTTTTCCATCCTCCAAAAAAGTGGGGGGGGGGGGGGCAACTCCATGATAATTCAATTTTTTATATGTAAATTTTAAAAATATAGTTGCTGTGAGAAAAAGTGGGGGGGGGGGGCAGGCCCCCCCTGCCCCCCCCCCCTTCCCCCCTCCGATGCTACGTGCCTGAAGTATGTACCCGAAATGTTTAAAGTTGGAAAAATTATATCTATTTATAAAGGTAAAAATAAGGATAAATGTGATCCTACTAATTACAGAGGTATTACATTGACATCTGTAGTGAGCAAACTGTTTGAAAAAATAATTCTATCGAGAATTGAAAATGACTTCGCTAACAAAAATGTATCATTCCCACATAATTTGCAATTTGGGTTCAGAAGTGAATATGGTGCCATACCAGCTTGTTACGTCTTGAAAGAAGTAATAAGTTATTATGTAGATAAAGGTTCATCAGTACTTTGTGCATTTCTACATAATGAAAAAGCGTTTGACAGAATTTGGCATAATGGTCTCCTATATAAACTATATAATCTTAATATTGACTCAAGGTTATGGCAAATTATAAATTACTGGTATAATGGCAGCAAATGTTTTGTGTCATTTTGTGGTGCAAACTCCAACTTGTTTAAAGTTTTACAAGGTGTAGAACAAGGGTCCTAAGTGCTTTTATATTTCTTGTTCACATTAATGATTTGTTATCTGAAATTTGCCAAAATGGTAATGGTCTTGTTTTGGGTGATATACACATACCAGGTATTTTATTAGCGGATGATACTGTTTTGATGACCACTCGCCAAGGTCTTTACAATTAATACTCTAAGAAGTAGAAAAATATGCATATACTTGGAGACTTCATTACAATCCAAGTAAAAGTGTCTTTATTGTTTTTCCAAGACACAAAAATGGTCTGTTTCCTATAGTATTAGATTATTTGGTAGTGAAATTCCTCAGTCTGATAACACTGTTTATGCTGGTTGCCTTTTACAAGCAAATATGAAAACTGACAAGCTAACAGAACGAGTGTGCAAAAATGCAAGATCAAAAATCCACTCATTATACTCTATTGGTGTTAATAACTCCGACATTCATCCAGATGTGTCTGCCAAAATATGGAAACGTGTTGTGCTACCCTCTGCCCTCTACTCCTGTGAAATATGGTCGTCACTGACACTCACCGACATGCAACTCCTAGAGTATGTACAAAGACACTTATCCAGAATCATTCAAGGATTTTCCAAATTTTCTCCGTCGCTCTCCAGCATCTCAAATATTGGACTGTGGACCATGCAAGGCTACATTGATAAATGCCGCTTATTGTTTTTAGGGATACTACACCGATCAGACCAAAACTCTTTACAAAATCGGATTTATAGGTTTATTTCTGATGTTCATGTAAAAACTTTTTGCAACTAAAAACTTGTTACAAACAGCTAAGAAATATAAGCTCTTCGATGTGATTTTTAACGACTGTAATATTAATTTTTAAAAAAAGAATATTCAAAATTGGTTATCAAAACAATTTGGGCAGAAGAAAAACAATGGCATAGCTCCCTCCGTGTGAACCCTAAACCCTCTTTTTTTAGTAGAATACATACGATTTTGTGCCCTAATAAGCTCTGGCAAATTGCTAAAGAGGAACCCTCAAAACGACTATTGATCAACTTTTTAGTTCAAGTTTCATCAATGAAAACTGTATGTAAAACTTGTCCTTTATGTTATAAGGAAACAGATAGCTATAATATGCACCTTCTTTTAAGCTGTTATAATCTTTTAGAAGACAGAGAAGTTATGCTTGAAAACATTTTAGAATTTCTTGATGTCAACGAATATATATTGTTTGAAAATCAAGATCCAGAATTACAGTTTTTATCCCTTATGGGATGTGTCAATGGTACAAGTTTTAAAAATATATCGAATACAAAATGGAAACAGATTATGTTAATCGTTGCATTTATGTTGTATAAAAACAGAGGTTCCTTTGCAATAGATTGTCGTAATTTATAAATGTCTATCAAAATATGTACATATATAAATATGTTTTGTTTCTGTTCTATTTTCACTTGAATTTATAATTTGATTATGTAATACTCTCCAATAATTTGGAGGAAAAAAAGAATATCTTATCTTATCTTATTATTGATAAAGAGTACAATAAAATAAGCATATTTTCGCATTTAAATATTTACTTAATCAAGTATGTTCCATTATATAAACCTATAAAATAGCAATATTGTAAACATAAAATCTCAGAAATCTTAACAATTGTGAATGATTTGTCTTTTTCAAATGTAAATATAAGTAATAAACAGCAATGCTAAAAGGTTCAACAGGATATGAACTTGGTTGGTACATGATCAAATCTTCTTCGGGCTTCAAAGGATTTGACCATGTGACCAACCAAGTTCATATCCTGGTGAACTTTTTATTTTGCTGTTTATTTCTAGAGTATATTGATTTAAGTAACCTTTGTCAACTGTGTTAATCCGAAATACAAATTGATCCCCAAGACCGTGGCTGTTGATCAGGCTATTTTCCATCCATCCCTTAAAATCCCAAACCAATTTTACCATCTTTCCTCGCTCAACATATGATAGCTTTTGAAAAGCTTGAAGCAGGTCTGAAAATAAAAATATCATTTCCAGTATTGTAAAGAAAAACCAGCAGTGATGTCGTGAAGCAATTGTAATGATAGGTTTTTCAACTTGATGTGAAGTTAGATTTTACCATCTAGGGTCATAATCACCCCTGCGAATGTTATTGTCATTTAAATTTTAAACCACGTGGTTTTATTTGACCCTTTCAGTTTCGCAGTAAAAATCGTGCCTCGTGTTTATAGTCTTTTTTATAGAATCTAGGTACTTGTTGTCAAATATAAATTCTAGACGTATATTGATTTTAAACTTTATTTTCATTAAAGGGACTTGGACACGATTTGAGATCAAAAATGTTATTTTTATTTTTTATGTATAAAATGGTTTATTGGTGCATTTTAAATGATTGACCAAAATATTAAATGTTAAAGTCAAGTTACAAGCGAGATACAGAGGTAAGAATTGATAGTTATGTAAACAAAGCTCGAGTCTTATAGTTGTTTACAAAAAATGTAATGTAGAGAATTACCATTTCTTAGACAAAATGACTTGTAAAAAACAATTTAAACCAAATCTTCTAAATATCTTCTAAAATACTATTATCAACAGAAAAAAGTTACATTTGATTGAAATTTACACCAATACAACGAATATGTAAAAAAGACAATATTCGAGCTTTGTTTACAAAACAAAGAATTATAAAGTTTGTATCTTGCTTATAACTTGATATTTGAGTTTCAAATTTTGACAAAGCATTATAATCTTCTATATTTATCAGTATAAACATTGAAAATGGAAAAATAAAATTTGAAAATTTTAAGTCAAATCGTGTCCAAGTCCCTTTAAGTGGTGGATAAAATGTGTTCTATAAATAAATGTGACAATAGAAAAAATAGGGTTTTTTTCCCCTGCTGTTGCAACAATTAACATGCGTAGTAGAGATCCCCCTATATAGGAATTAATTTACGATCCGAGCCTGACCTAGTAATAACATCAAAAGTGAAAGAGACTTATACTTTTAAATGCATAATGTTCTTTGAAAATGGCTCGATATACTAAGTTTTTATGCAAAACATTCACCCATTATTTTTTTTAAAAACATAGAATTGCACACCAGAAGCATCAAACATGGCTATGATTTTATTTAGCAACCCAATGTTTATATTTTCAACCACTCTACACGTGGTTGAACACGAACGATAACTTTGTTCTGAATATCATCGTTAAATTCAAATTACCGCTAGATGGTGAAATAAGACATACATCTAAAAGATGTTGATGTTTTAACATAAATCAAAGTAGGATATGATATGGAAATTGACCAGTACTTACGTACTTTAAGAATATTACCCGAACACTTATACTTCCGCTCGAAATTTCACAGGAACTGAACAAACTCGGTGAAGTCTCGTGAACTTTCATTCGAGCACCTTTGGATTTACTACATACTTAGCAACGATAAAGAAAACATTCCGAACACATTCGCAGGGGTGATAATGTCGCCTTTTAAAGAGCTTGAAAAAATTGAAAACATAGAGTCTATGTCCTCATGTGTATGGCCAACTGGGAGCATGTGCAGGTAACACAGAAGAAATAAAATATTTGTCACTGTATATGTCACTAACAGGTACTTATTAATGAACAGGAAATAATTCAATATTAAATTGTGCATTATGTAAACAAGAAATACCTCCTCAAATATGCCCAAATGCACTAGCAATCCTAAGAAGTCCAAGGCCGTCTTGTTTTTGTTGTCCGAAGCACTGTCTGTTTGCAGGTGAAGCTCTGTTCCTAGTGCATCTTTGAACTCTGCCAAAAAAGGATTTCCATATACATTTGTATATAACACTTGTGTCTAAGCTCTAGTAAACTTGTCTTTTCTATTACTTTTACAAAAACAGTACCTACCACATAATGTTTCTAGCAGAACAGTCAAGTTAAGATTGGCATCATGTGGATATTGCATCAAATCAAAATGGCCAAATCCAACTTTTCTCATTCCTGAAGTTTCTGAAAAACAAGTAGTACAGAAATATTGAACTTGAGGGACACACGTATGTACTTCAGTTACTATCAATGTGTTCTGAATTGCAAATGTTTTATATGGATTGTTCTATATGTTACCTGAAACTCTGTGGACCAGTACGCCCAGCAAGTGTGTCCTTACTTGCTGCAGATTCGAAATCTGTTCCGAATTTTTTGCTTTGGTGTATAGAATGGGAATGTTAGTTTTCTGCTGGTCAATTCCGTCCATGATTATCGTCAGGAAGCGCTTCGGATACAAACATGACGCCTCTCTTCTCATGTAGTATGCATCCTTCTGTTTCCTTTACAAAACATTATGAAAAAAGATTTTCTACATATAGTTTTGTTAGAATTGAAAAAAGAACAGGATAAAACATTTAATTTCTCCCTTGTTTCACTTCTCTGAAACTCAATATTTTCTTGACTAATTTATTGAAAAATAAAACCAATTTTTAGGATTGGTGTGTTCGTTACAAATCGCATTTAAGATTTATTCAACATACAAATAAATGACAAGATAAAAGTAACAATTTAACAGCAGTTCAATATTAGTTTTATTAATTATCTTTAAAAAAGCATATCTGGGTCAGAGTGGGAAGGGAAAGCCAAAGATACAACCTGTACTTCTTTGTAACGAATATCGCATCAATCAATTTCTCCCGAGTAAATCTATTTAAACTGAGTGCGAAAGTGCTAGTGCATGAAATAACCAGTCTTGAAGTAAACCAGATAAAACAGAAACTATCGGAAATTGATGAAGTTAAAAACTTAAAGAAATAAATGTAATATTGACCTAACATATTCCCAGTGTTCTCTCTTCTTGTCTATTATAAGCTTCTTTGCTTCTTTGTCATATCTTCCACATTGTTCATACTCAAAATGTAAAGTTGTGCAGATGTGGCACTTTGAAAATGGGTTTTTCTGTTTTTAAAAAATGTAAAGTCATTTAACTCTATTCACTTGTCCAATTTTTTGGTGATTAAACGAGCATCAATATTGTTCTACATTCTCTTATTCTCAAATATTTTACACAAACGTGTACCTTGACAATGGTTACATTAGAAAAAGAATTCTTCCATATCTTCATAAATGATGACTTTGCCAAAGACTGTCTGTCAAGGTCAGAAGTCATTAGCTTCCACACATCTGTTTTCTTCATTCCAGCAGGTAGCGTAACTTTTTCTTGGTGTGGCATATGTTCTCCTATGTCACTCACAAATACATTACAAATTCATACGCATTTATCAAATCCATTTGCATACATGTAAAACTTAATTTAAATTTTGTAACTGCCAATTTTTTTTTTACTTTCAACAATTATAAAGA
Source organism: Magallana gigas (assembly GCF_963853765.1). NCBI lineage: Eukaryota > Metazoa > Mollusca > Bivalvia > Ostreida > Ostreidae > Magallana > Magallana gigas. Next base: position 45,259,474 of record NC_088858.1, on the reverse strand, counting down.
AAACTTTGATGAACAAGAGGCTTAGGTGCCACATACATGTAGCTTACCAGAACAACAATATCCTTTACTCTGATCAAATTAGCATTTCAGTAATAAAAATCTGAATATCTTGATAACTAAGTGCAGAAGACTATATATGTGATAACCTTGTTTGGAACTGTACATTTAAGGCAGCATGCACATGTAGACCTTGTGTTTATGTTAATATGTCTTTCAGGTGAAGCACTACAAGCTGGAGTAAAGAAAGGTCTATTAACTGTAATTGGAGTAGACACCAGGAATGAAATGGTCCGGTCTTGTAATATAGCACTTTATTAAAAAATATTACCCATCAAAAACGATGAATTAAAACAAGTGTTTTGTTTTCTTTTAAATCAAAATCAAGCTCTGTCTCAAAAGTTGAAGTTGTGTTACAGTATCGTGTTGAACAAAAAGACAAATGTACAAGGACGTTAGATGTAGAAGTATCTTATTTATGCATAGAATGTTCAAATCAAGCAATGACTCCAAATAATTCTCTATTCATTTCCTTCATTAATTTTTAATATCACATAAAGTACATCTCGTGCTTAGATTATCTCATTAAAAACATCACCAAACAAACAAAATGTCATCTAATAGGTGAAACAATCCTGCATTAGATCCAGAAAAAATGGTCAAGATGGCCTAAAACCATCAGTTGTCCAATGCCTGAATTGACTCTTGACCATCAGTCGTCCAATGCCTGCGTTGACTCTTGATCATCAGTCGGCCAATGCCTGCATTGACTCTTGATCATCAGTCGTCCAATGCCTGCATTGACTCTTGATGATCATCAGTCTTTCAATGCCTGCATTGGCTTAGTAGACCATCAGTTGTTTAATGCCTGCATTGGCTTATAGATCGTATAATGCTGCCATTTTGTCCACATGAGGTCGTTCAATTCAGACATTGACAAATTAAAAGTAACATTGTGATATGTGTTATTTTCTTCCGAATCAATCAAAATTGTTTTGAAGGAATATATTTTGTAACTGGTGAAAAACTGAAAATGACAATATCCAATGAAAATATTGGATACGAGAAGGGTTTTATACATTATTTTATTTTGATCATTATCATTCAAAATGTCATAAAAAAATCAACAATTGTTTAAACTCACTCATTTAATCAATTTCAAAAACTTTATTACAAATGATACTTATTTGAAGATGAATAGTATTAGTATTTGCCCTTATTATATTTCAAGTTTGTATCATAATGTTTGTAAACATTTCGCAAGAAACATTTCAAAACGACCATAACTATTTTAGAAAATAAAAAAAAATAATAATGAAAACAAATAAAAAGTGGTTAGAACTGCATCTGATGTAACAATGGGCGCGCTTGATTTGTCTACACCTTACAACCTGTGTACACTTTTCTCTAATCAAGTGCAAAAGTGTACACTTTAGGTAAACACCGTCTACTCTTTGTGCAGGGCATGTGGGAAATGTACACTCTTGTTTTCAATATGGCGACAAAACGGTAAACTGAGAAATCTGAAGAATTTCTTTTGTCAGCACATGAAATATGCTAGAGTTGATAGCCTAATTGTAGTACATATTGCGTGTGTAAATATGAAAGTGTTCAAAGCATAAGAAAAATAAATTCAAAAGTTTTGTATTTTTTATATGTATTAATAAAACATTTTGTCAGCAAAAGTCAACAGATACATTGAACATGTATAGTGTAATAAGAAGTAAGAAAAGATTTATACGCATTTATTTTTCAAAGCATATGAATGCACTAGCTCGCTAGTAATTTTGCCAGATTATACTTTTCAGTTGTAAAGAAAGTAAATTAACTTTCATAATTTTTTTTTTTGCTTGACAATTACTTTACTGTTTTGCTGAGCATTGTGTCTCTCCTAAAATAAACTTATAAACAATTTTTAATAGCCTATTTAAAAAAAAACCAAAAAACCACATAATGTACTTTGCATGAATCTGAAAACTGGCAAGGGTAGCAATGGATTACAAAATTGATTTATTTTCAAAAGCTATTAAAAGAATTGTCTCAAAAACGGAACTCCTCGGCAGCTTTCAATACTTTGGCGTCCATATTGAACACTATACATTATACACTACACCAAATTTCGCTTGATTATATGGTGTAAGTCATCTACACCAGGTGTACAACAGTGTAGATAAATCAAGCGCGTCTAATATATCACAGAGAGAGAGAGTATAAGTATAATTTCTGGTCTTTTACAGGCGGATGCCTTACATTGAGTCGGTACATCCATTCCGAACAAGTTTTGTCTATAGTAACCTGAACTACGCCTTAGTTACCTATATATCGGAGAATCTTGGCGGAAAAAGTTTGGAAGACTTGATAAAAGAATAACTATTCCAGCCGCAGGGAATGGACAGTTCCACGTTTGCATCAACTACTCCAGACCTTTCCAAGGTAGCTTCTGGATACAGAAATGGTCCAGGATCCCGACTCGTCCCAGTATCGCATGCACTGACTCGGTATATATACAATACAGATACATGTATTCAATGTACTTTCTAAAACCATTTCAGAGAAAAAACTGTAAATGTAGATGAGTGTGGAAATGAACTATTATGATGTTCAATGTGTTGCTGGTTTTTTCAACCTTAAGTTGTTCGTTTTAGATATGCTGTTATGACTTGAATCTCTGGGTTCTTTGATTCCTTCTTCAATAATTATCTTTCATTTGCTTTAAAATAGTTTTCTCATATAAATTTACATTTAAATATCTTCTTTAATGATTATAATTCAATTGCTGTTTTTTTTATTGATAGAAAACCATTGACAGAATTTTCACTTGCTATTAGTACCTCGTAACCAACTTTTATTTTAAGTCAGCTTTGTTTTAACAGCAAGTGGGCGATATGGGCAGGGTCTAATAGTGTCATGACTAATGGAATTGACTACGCGAAGTGGATGAATTTTCACCTGAACGATGGCAAAGACAAATAAGGATTTCTATTGTTAAACGCAAAGTCGTTTGCATACCTCCATGCGCCACACAATCTGATCACATCGACGGGAAAGTACTTCCGACAGCTGCTGGTTCCAGTGACCACAGCTGATACAAGCTACGCGTTTGGCTGGAAGAACGGTTACTATAGAGGTATACAAATTATGTTTAAGAAAGGCCAAGCTGAACGGTTTTGCAATGAGTATGAGTACGGATTTGCTATTTAAATTTGATGTCTATGATTACCAATTGACTCTTTGTTTTAAAGAGCAATATTTACGAAATTGATACCTTCGATTCGTGGTTTTTTTTTTTAGGAATGTTGTGGTTTTTATTTAATTAATTTATTTTTTGGCTTAGGTATTTTTCTGTATGGTTCTTCCAACAATGCAGTTTATAGTGTATAAACATGCTTAAATTATCAAAGCGTTATTTGAGTTTTCAACGTCATTTTAATAACAATTTCTTTTCCCATCCCAATATAATTTCCTACTTGCTTTAGTTACAGTGATAAATATTTCCAGATAAACAAAAAAAAGCTCTAAGCAATAAACGATTTTCTTGATAACAGAGACATTCTATATATTTGTTGTCAGGTAACCGAATTCTACGTCATACGGGCACTATCTTTCCCAGATCTTAACCTCAGGGTATTTACTTCAATGACTGGGCAGGATGAACATTATACATCTTAAGACACCTGCTGCACAGTTTTCTCTCAGATCATTTTCCTGGTACTCCTCTATTTCTTATTATTACCTTCCAGTCTAATGCGCCACCGACCTTTACAAAAATGTCCTCCAATCAACATATCAGCTCGGTGCTAGGATGACAACAGTAGCATAGTATTATGTATTCTTTTGTACCAACAATGTTTTCGGAAATATTCGAAATTTGTTTACATAAATTTATGAATTAATTAATTTCATACGATTGCACTCTATAGATTGCATATATATAAAAAGAAAAGAAACGTTAAACTTCATTTTGTTTACATTATTTACGAGTTGCTTACATATCATGGATTGTTAAATCAAGAAACCAAAGACATATACGCAATGCATAAGTTTCTTGCCTTGCACAGTCAAAAAATGTTTTTGCTACACTCTGGAGAATTTTTCTCAAAATACCAACATTCGATTAACAATCTGACAATATCATATTGCAGGGGGAGCCCAGACAATACTGCAAAACTTGTATATTTTATGTGAAGACCAAGAAAATGTTTACGTAATATTCTTTCACAAGGTAGATTTCTAAAACAGTCTTCAGCTTCTAACGTTTTGCACTTTAAGAATCTTTTAGTATATATTACTAGTTTATTACTTACACCCACAGCTCTGCATTTTACAAAAGTAGTGGTTTAAATGTAGATTCAAATACAAGTTTACTGGTTTTAGTCCCCGGATTCAAATTAAAGTTTTTAACAGGGGTGTGAAATTGTCATTCTTATATGTTAGTCTCGACTGAGATCCGTATATGTACCATTTAACAATTAAAGAATAAAACAAATAAAATAAAGTTAAAAATACTATTTATGGTTGCAATTGAAGGGATCAGCGTTCGTTCAGTGTGTTGGTGTCAGTGTAATACTGTATCCATTAACTCGGTCCGTGTGGTATGGTCTTGATCTAACTAACAATTACAGTCGCTTTTAAAGTGTGTCACCCATTGGTTACTGTTTGTTTGTTTGTTTCAGCTGAATGCATGATTCATAACATAAGATGAAATGCTTCCTATGCATAATTGGTTACATGCGCTATAAAACGCTCTAATACTTTGAACCTTTTAACAATTTCTCCCATTTTCTTTAATTTAGCCAATGATCTCTGCTTGATATCATTTTTTTATGTATCAGATATGTTTGCGTACCGAGTACCATAGGTTGGGGACTTGTCAAAATAATGTAATTTGTTGTGGTTGCTACAATAAGAGCGAACGATTTAAATTGAACCCAAACCGGATTTTTCTCACCTATGACGTATTGGCGTATATATTAAACATATATAAAGTGTGGCGCTCAGAAGGACCGTGATAGAGACCTCATAAATCGGGATGGACGGTCGCTGTATAAGCTTGGTGTTTCTGGTACTGGCTTGCTATTATCCGGGTTCCTATTCTATTACACCCGCTGAATATGCAGATGCGGTGGATCAAACTTTGCAACAGGTGTGTAATTTTTGTGGTATTTATTTATTTATTTATTTTTAAACATTTTTTGAATGTATATGCAAAATTTTAGATCAGTTTCAGATTAACGCAAAGCTTTTTAAATGTTATCCCGTTTTGCAAAAAACCCAACAAGCAATACTGTAGGGGATTCACTATTTCAACTAACTGTATATATTCCGCCTTTTCACGTCCGTTTACATTTGTACAAGTATTAATAGATATTTAAGTAGAAATGACTACATAAATACATGTACGCTATCATGTAATCAATATCACATGGCAGTTGTAAATCACTCATCCCATTTGTCATGGGGTAAATCGGACTTTCAATTATTCTTACATTCATTGAAGGTGATGGACTGTGCTCCCTGGATTCCGGGGCTGACGGTCAGCGTTGTGAAGGATTTCCAGACGCTGTTCGCCAGAGGTTACGGGGAGACCGTCGTCAATTCGAACACTCCCGTCACAGAACAAACACTCTTCCAGATCGGCTCCATATCCAAATCCTTTGCGGCAACATTGCTGGTCAAACAAATGGAAGATGAAAAGTACTTTGAATTTCTAAATGTAATACAATATAAATGTTGTTTTACACAAGCTTATCATTAATCGATTATCATAAACAGAAAGACTTGGCAATTGTTGAATACTTGACTTATTTCATACGAGCATTTCATTCATATCATCACATTTTGATAACATATTTTGCAATGGTTGAGTCAATGATGAATGAGGACCTTGCAACGTCGAATATTATGCACAATTACACAGTATTTGAGTTTTTATGCTTAAAATATCTTACTTAGTATTTACCACATTTACATTAATTATTGGCGGTCTTGGATAAGTAGAGAAATATCAATTGTTTCTTGTATTTAGTTGTTTACAGACGAGGTTAAAAAATACAGTCTCCCACAAACAAAGTGTACGCTTAAATTAGTTGTTTTTTAGTTTAATTATTTTGGACAGTACCGATATAATGCTTTCTCATATTTTTGTAAAAAGTCATAGTATTTTAGAATAACAAGAAAAGGATTAAACGTTTACGTTCCATTTAGTTTGGCCCTAACCACAAAGGTAAAAGACATGATGGACCCGGGATTTGTCTTCGTCGATCAAGAGCGGACGGATTCCGCCACGGTGGTGGACATTCTGGCCCACAGGATGGGAGTCCCTGACCATACCAATCTCAGGCTGGACCAGAACCTGACCAGGGCCAACCTCCAACAGTAGGTGCTTCTTATTGCAGAGAGAGGGTTTTTTTTTTTCGAAATGTTTGTTCTCTTTTAAGTTTATACGATTAATTGTGCTTGTAATCTTTGCTAATTTTACGATAACTCAAAGAGCTGCAACATCTATGCAAACAGTTAAAGAAAGCTTTTTCCATTTCTTGTTTAGACAATCTACATTAATTTACTTTTTCAAAAAATAATTTCAGAGTGTATATTTGGTGCTAGAACCATTATGCCGTTATAATTGATTTGATGGATCTTTTCCCGTATTTTACGGCTTTAAAGGAATTTTGTAGAAAGCAAAACAATATTTTGACATTCTATAATTAATCACGGGAAAAGTAATTCCGGTATTGTATAGCAGTTTTCCCCCATAGTAGCTTTTCCCCCCGGAAAACCTACTATATTAGCCTTTCCCCCGGGGGGAAAAGCTACTATATAGTAGTTTTTCCCCCATAGTAGGGTTTCTCCCTCACGTTTTTTGGTTCAGATTTTATAAAAATTATTTATGGAAATCCAGTAAGGATTAAAATCAATGTTTCTACACTCCCAGGTTGCATACTCGATATCGGCATTCATCTGTACAGGTTAAGTTTCGTTTTGCCGATTTATTATTTTTATAGACAATGCTGAAAGTTGAACATGTGTGTAACGGAATTACAACTAGAACTTAATTTAGGTAATTCATCGAAAAAAGATTTACAAGTTATACACTTATATACATAATTCTGTGTTCTGAAATTGTATTAAACGAGAATGTTTTAAGAATTTCTTGATAAATTTATCAGACTGTTTGTCTATTTGTGAAAATTTCATCCAGGCTAAACCTCTGTTTTAGAGAAATTTTGTTTCCCATGTTCCGAAAATTATAGTGCATATTCTTTAGGGTCCAATGTCTCATAAACTAGAGATGACCATATCACCATATTTTTATAGTGGCAGTGGTTTACTACTTAAAGATGAAAATTTCAGCCCTCAGGGTAGGGGCCCTTGATGTTTCAGGGCCCGATGTTTAAAACCCCATATGATTGAATAGTGTTCTATAAGTGTGGACCCGAATCTCAAATTCTAGAGATGACCAATTAACCATATTTTCAAAGTGATAGTGGTATACCACTAGTAGATGACACCGAAAATTTAAGCCCCCATGCAGGGTAGGAGCCTTTGTTGGTTTCGAGCCCGATGTATGAAATCCAATTATAAAGAATATGTATGTTTTAGAGCCCCATATCTCAAAAACTATAGATGACCACATGAACATATTTTTACGGTCATTTAAAAGTAAAAACATCATTTAAAAATACACAATCACTCATATATTTCTTTATCAAAATGATTGAAAATTACGTTTAATTCTTCTGCTTTTTTTAAATTTACGAACAAAATTTTTTAAAAAGGTACGCGGGTAAAATTCATTATTCTTCAAAACATTTAATCCATTCATAAGATGACTAATGATATAATAAATAATTAGATAAATAAATCAATGAACTTTTATTCATAAAAGGAGAAACCGGAAATCAAAAATAAATAACAAACCTAAGCGCATATATACGACTTTTTTACTTGTTAGTTGATTAGAAGAAAAAGCTTATATTTAAAAAAAAAAGTCAGCTCATCACAATATATGTATTGATTGTTTTTGTTTTTTTGTTTTTTAATTACCCTTGTTTAATTGTTCGAAGAAATAATATGGTACACAAGTAAATCTTTATTGCAAAAATATGAAACAAATAGTATACATTTTTTAGGTAATTGAATCATATATCTTGATTTATATAGCATCGTTTTCAAAATTGTATACAGTAAAACTCGGTTATAGCGAAGTCCCAGGGACCAATTGAATTACTTCGTTATATCCGTAATTCGTTATATCCGTATAACGAATTCGTTATAATATTTATAGCGAATTCGCTATATACATGTTTTCTTTCACCAGACTGTATCTTTTGCTAACTGATGCTTAAATTAAAAAAAACACTACTTTGATACCTTTAATAAACGGATTGAGAATTGAAAAAAATATATAAAATAAATATATAAAATAATTCATTCAAACTATTATGTTAAATGGTAGTGCAAATGTTTTTAAACAGTAAAGAAATTCGTTATAAAGGTGTTAAATTTCGTTAGTATTCACCTTAACGGGACTCAAAATCAGTTCGCTATATCCGTAAATTCGTTATATCCGAATTCGTTATAACTATAAAATTTTGCAAAGATTTGTTAAGCATTTTACCGGGGACTCGAAAAAACTTCGCTATATCCGAGAATTCGCTATATCCGTGTTCGTACTAAAAGAGTTTTGCTGTATTTATAAATCACGCTGCAAACTTAAAAGTGGAAAAATTAGCAAATAGTGAGTCACAATATAAACATAAAGTTAGTTCATGCTCCATTTCACATTTTCCAAAGTAACCAGCAAAGATACCGACATTGTTCTGGTTGTGAAGACATTTCAATGTATTTTAAAATGTTTACATCATAATATCTCTCGTTTCGTAGAAATGTGCTTAAAAATATGAATATACGTATCTTTAAAACGAAATGGTAAACACTAACTTTACAAATGCTGTTAATACATAATTAAAATACCCCTTAACCATGATTTAGAACCCCATCAATCAAAGTAAAACTAAAACATTTCAGTTTCTCATCATATCATTGCATCCTGTCTCCCGTTTGATATTTAGAAGAAGAAATATATAATTGTTTTTAAGATCGTCAATTCTAACGGTATTAAATTTAAAATTGGTAGCCTTTTGAACGAAGGGAGTGATACATTTCCACTTTTGATTCCCTTCCTCTACAACATTAAGTAAAGATTGGTCAGTTAGTTCCCTGGGAGAAACTTATACATTGATGGTAATACATTGGAAAATTAAATTTCCAATTGCAAACCGGCGTATTTTCACTAAAAAGTGTTCTCACGTGTTCATAACGTCGAAGTCAAAACTGTAGATAAGCATCGATTAGATGAAAAAAATTCGAGGTATTCTGAAATCCGTGAAAAGGTGTTCCAAAAAGGGGTGAGAACAGGTGAAATAAACGATGATGACACATGCATGTTATGAAGGCGCATGCCTTAGTTCATATTTGGGGTTGAAAAACCATGTAATTTATTGTATGTATTAATAAATGCCATAATTATCCTTTTATGTGAGAAATTAATATCATATCAGTTATTGCAAATTATTGTCACGAATGGTCCGCAATAAACATGGCCGGAAAGTAAAAATGGGGGGAAATCCACTATATAGTAGGTTTTCCGTGGGGGTAATCTGGCTATAAAAAGGGGGAAAGCCCACTATATAGTCAGCTTTCCGTGGGGGAAAAACTGCTATATAGCCATTTTTCCGGGGGGACGAACTGCTATATAGCCATTTTTCCGGGGGGAAAGATGGCTAGGGGGAAACGGCACTATATAACACCGGTACCCACATTCAATTTGCCATCATTTTAAAGAGGAGGTCAAAAACTTGTTTTGTGCCGTTTTTGGAAAGACTGTAGGCATTCTAGATTTATTTCATTAGTCAAAAATGGACAAAACTCCGAGATTTGTTACTTTTATTCTTTATAATTCATAGAAAATGGTTGTTTAAAACATAATTTTTCCTTGTGTTTATCAAAACTTTAGGCCCCGGTACACCCTATGAAACAAAGATCATTAAAAGAATTTATATCCTGAATTTCATAAACTTGTAGGCACCTTTCATTTACTAGATCTTGACCTTAAAGAGCAATAAAACATCTTTCTATTGTGTAGACGTTTTGCCGCTATTACGCCGGTGAAGACGTTCGGGAAGTCCTTCTTGTACTCCAACATGATGTACGGATTTGCTTCCTACCTCTCCGAGAGACTGGGCAACGAGCCGTGGGAAAATTTAGTGACGTCGGAAATTTTCGACCGTCTTGGCATGACGTCATCCACGTTTATAACCACTCTGGCGGATCTCTCGGGCGCTGCACAGGGTTATGATAAAGGACCGAAATCCAAACCAAAGGCGGTGGTACCGGTTCCGCTGGAACTCAGCAAGTAGGTCGCGAAATAATTTCAGATTTAAAGTTAAGTCTACATAATCTTGAATTTGGCAATTACTGTATTTGTTTGGGTTTTAAAAAGATAGATTTTAGTCCTGTATGTTTATACAAACATTTCCTTTCATTACTTGTTTTCAGCATCAATCTGTACTGTCTTTTTTCCACGATCGTTCAAACTAAAGTTATATTATGTATGAAAGTTACTGTATCGCTTCAACTTGATTATTTTAAAATTGTTCACAATGTCTGAAATGCATGCTGGTATTCTCATAACCTTAATTTACATTTACATCAAGTTCATGTAATTTCAGAATTATTATGATGATTAACGAACCCACGTGTATAGAAATTCAATTTTATGTGTATTGCGAAAAGCAGAGAAAATACCGATAACAAAATTAACATTCCTGGCCGACGTTTTATGCTTTAACTACTCCCCCCTGACGTCATATTTACATGCTGTTACTTTCATGCTTCTTTTCAGAGTTAAAATTTGCCGTGTTTACACAACTTGGTATTATCTATGCCCTAAGGTCTGCCAGTTGTCGTTGATAAACAGTGTATTCGTTTCATAAGAATTCATAAGAATTATATAACTACAAAAAAAAAATATAGACATAAACGTTTCATCGTTAATTTAGTTCATGTATACGTATAGTTGAACTACGTTTATTTTTCGAAAGAAATTTGAAAATTTTGGAATAGTACATGAACTTGAGCTTTTTGTACATTTTCGCAGAGAGAGATAATGACTTTTACATTGTGACCGGGGCGAGATAAGTTAAAATTCCGTAAATGCTTGCACACTTTGCACATGTGCAGATAGTTGTTTTGCATAAAAAAAGGAAAAAACCTTAAGAATTTTTTTTTGATTAATAGGAAATGGGGGATCTGGGCAGGTTCAGGGGCCATCATGTCGAACGCAGTGGATATGGTTAAATACATGAACTTTCACCTCAGTAACACGGACAAGAATGGTAACGAGTTCATGACCTTAGCGAATTTCAACGCCTTACACCAACAACACAGAAAACTGTCCTCTACCACGGTAAACACACACTTTGGAAATGAGGAGGTCCCAACCACTGAAAATGGCTATGGGCTTGGCTGGAAGCGAGGACTTTATAGAAGTATGTAAAATGAAAATAGATTAACTTCTTCCGATGTTTTTTTTACAAGATGAGAAAATCGAAAACATTCATTTTTTAAAAATGTTTATTCATTCTAAAATGTGTTGATTGCAGACAACGACATTCTCCTACACGCTGGCAGCACGTACGGCTACAGGTCATTCATCACACTGTTCCCCTCTCAGAATATTGGCGTGTTCACTTCCATGAACGGCGAGGACGACGACTATATCCTGCGCGTCTTGTTGCACAACTTCCTGTCTGACGTCGCACTTGGAGTGACGCCATGGCTTGATGCGTCATCTATCTGCGACAGACTGACGGCGCCAAAGTACACGGGGTACTCCAACACAAACAACCCACAAAGGCCCATAACCGAGTATATAGGTCTGTACGTCAATCCCATCTACGGAAATTTGAACGTTGAGTTTGACCCAAACAATGAACACTTGGTCCTGAGGTACGGAGTCGCTACATGGGACTTTTGGACAAAATCAGGAAAAGACCAGTTCAAAGCAGAAGGAACTGGGATGATCAGATATTTGAAAAACATGCACAGCTTCAATTTCCTTACCAATGAAAATGACGGAATAGTTTCGGTACGGGTCGACAGTTTCTGCTCCACGTGCGGAAACGACCCACCGATTTTTCATAAGGTAGTGTGATAAAACATATGTAGTATTTTTCAGAAATAAATCGAACTCACTATTTTTTTTTAATTTTTTTTTTTAATTGAACTTTCACATATTCACATACCATAGCATAAACATTTATATAAATATATGTTGCAATGTATACATATACATTAAATTTATAGTATTTGTTTGATAGATATAATCAATATTTTGACATAAAGTATATATGTACATATATGTATTACTTCTCAGAATAGTAACGATATAATTTGAACAGGTTGTGGTATAAATATATATGTGAAAAATGGTTTTCTTTTTAGAAAAAAAATGGAAAAGGAAAAATTCAAAGATACAGAGCAAAAAAAACAAAAAAAAATAAGAAGAAACAGGGACATTAAGGAGAGAATAAAGATAGTGATGAATGTTCCAAACGTTGAAATATATCTTTCCAATAAATATCAAACAAATGTTAATTACAGTTTTTCAGAAGCAAAAGTTTTTCAATAAACAGTCTTCTGGTTATAGATTTCTTAATGTTTTCTACATTTAGCCTTGATGTTTTCATTTTAGTTTGCAGAATACATTGTTTTGTGAAAAGAATGATTAAATTTTCCAACCTATGAATATCTCTATTATCAAATTTTCGAAAAAGGATTGAATATTTGTCAAAATTTGTTTGTAAACCAAAGATATCTCTCAAACATTATTTTTCCGATTTTAATGTTTACAATGCTTTATAGTAAAGCATTTTTAATAGACAACCAAAATTTGAGTGTCATTTGTTGAGTTGTAAGCGAGTTACAGGGCTAACAACTATTTGCTATATATTTACATTCTACTGTTTTTCCATTAAATTATGTTTTTCAATTGACGGCAGTTATTGACACGACGACTTCAAAAATAAATCATTCGATGCTGTAGTAAACAAAGATTTTTTTTCATTTTGAATGTTGAAGGGAAAATTCCAGAAAATTAAATGAATGTGTTAAACATTAAAAACTGTTTATTTATGCTTAAAATGAATAATTTAGAGCCATTTTAAGGTCAGACGACATGTTCCTCAATTTAAGATAACTTTTTCCAGGAATGTGTTAATGGTTTACTACTACTTTGACAAGCCTTTTTGCAAAAAATTAGGGTACCTTACCAGGCAATTCTGCAAAATACTAGAGTATGCAATTTCCTATATTATCTTCTTGAAAATACACTTGAATTGCTGATATAAAAATAAATACATTAACCCCACAGCGAAATTCACTATAATATAACTGTATCTGCGCCGGGGCGGGGCTTTGAACTCACGACCTCTAGAACCTATACGCTTCTGGCAGTAAGCGGCCACGGTTCTAACCACTCGACCATCTAGACATATAACCATATCCAAACAAATTTTTATCATTTAAAAAGTAATTATAAAATTAATATTTTTTATTGGAACTCTTTATTACGAGGAGATACAAAAAAGATTCTTGAGGAACGTGTTGTCAGACCTTAACAAGACATTAGACTTTCGGTTGGACGTAGCTAATTATTTCTTGCGTCAAAACAAGTTAAAAATGACGCGGTTTCAAGCGAAACATGCACCGGTTGCATAGGCGTCGGAACCGGTGGGGGGGGGGGGGGGGGGGGGGGGCTTAGCTTGTTTTGCAAAGTTATACCTAACCATTAGAAACATAGTATGGTAGAGGGTTCAGCCCCCCCCCCCACTTTTTCTCGCAGGATTTACCTTGAAAGATTGAGAAGTTGGATTCAGAAGCATACTAGCCCCCCCCCCCCCCCCGGATTAGGAATTTCATGAATTTTGAAGAAAAAAAAATGGGTAAGTAATTTTTTTTTCTTTTGGAAGTACAATGTATATGTATACTCCCCCCCCCCCCCCCACCACCACCACCACGGATTAGGATTTCCATGATTTTGGGAATTAATTTTTTTCTCAATATTTCTGAGGATTAGTCTAGCCCCCCCCCCCCCTCCCCACTTTCATTTTGCTTCCGACGCCAGTAGGTTGCATAGACTTAGCTCAAGGGCCAGACAAATCTTGTTGATTTCAAAGAGCCACGGCTGAGTGGCCAGCAATTATTTCACATTACTGTTTGACACAAGCTCTTGTTAAAATGGTTCTAAGATAGAGAAATAAGCTTGAAAAAGATGTTTACTAGTATATTGAACCTATGTCAACAAAAACAGGATAGAAGCCTTGTTTACTGCCGTATATTGGCGCAAAACAGAATTTTGAAAACATCATGTAATTATTACTTTAGTATATATTAATCCGCTTTATAAATATCAATATAACTGACACACACGAAAAGAGAAATATTGTAGTGGGAAAGTCCTTTTTCCCATTAGCGGTGCCACCAGCTGATTATTTCCTATCAGCAAAGAAACTTAAGTGACCCATAATAAAACATAACTTAATCTGACCTAATTAGCTCTAATACTTTTACTCTGACCCTGACGCTGACCATGACTCTGACTCTTGTTATATTTGTTCAAATGAATAAATTTGTTAACTTTCTGAATTTGTGTCTCATTACGATAAGTCTTTGGACTTCAGTTCAAGAGTCAGACTCTTGAACTGAAGTTAAATTTATTCATTTGAACAAATATAAAACACGACACAAAAGAAAAACGCGTAAACGACGAGATCGACTTGCCAATATAACACAATATAAAGGGGAACTTTGGATAATTCACCATAGGCAATACTTTGAGTTTTAAAATAAAATGAATAAAGAACTGGAATTATGTGGGGTTATCACCCATTAAATTCAGTGAGCAATAAAGTTAAACTTATACAATGAATTCTCAGGGGAAAATCACCCTTCAAATTCTAAAGCTCTCAGAGGAAAAATCACTCTTGAGAAGTTCCCTATGCTTCAATTAAATACCACTTAGAATAATTACTAACTGCCGAAGTTACTTGAGACAATCATCAAGTTCAACTTTCAACAAACACTAGACGACCTATAATTCATCATAATCATCCAAAATCATCCCAAAAATGTATCATAGTTTTAGAAATATAAGGTAAACCTTTTTTTTAAAAATCCAGATTTCCCAACAAAGTTAACTTAATAACTAAAATAGAATCTGCCAAATCTACGTGTAACTTACTTTAAAAACTAAACTGATCAAAGTCTCAAAATTTAGCTAAATAAATTACTAGAATCCCTTTCACTTATCAAACGTAAATAAAAATCTTTAGACACGAAATCAATAAAACTCCATTTCAAAAATAAAGATGCAGCCTAAACAATACTAAAATAAAAACAACGACTAACGTCGTCTCCAGAATGAGAGAAAACCCAAAGAGAGCGAGTTACAGAATTGTCTGGCTTTTATATCCCCCAAAACAGAATTCCATACATCGCACGAGCGAAACATAGAACACGGAGTCTGTATAAATCACGTGATATCAATAGAAATCATTACCGAAAGTCTACATGCAGAGTTCTATTATAAAAATCTCGTCGATTCTCGTCTAAAAAATAACAAAACAACACATACCATTATCATGTAAAATATCAGTTATGTTCCCAAAAATCTCGTTTACACTCTCGAACTATTTTACAAAGACTTTATATTTCCCGCATAAACAGAGAAATCGCATTCGGCACACTTCGGCAGATTCGTACCTCATCTTGATACCGGAATCGGCCGAGGTGCGCCGAATGAGAGAAATCGATCAAACGAACATTCTGAACACTTCATAATTCTTGATACAAAGTAAGGTAAACTCCGTATACACACAGACAATCGTAACTGGTGTCACTACAGTATTAAATTTTACTATATATTCTTACCAAAATTGCACAACTTTACATACAGATTAAAAATTCAAAACGAACTTCTGGAAAAAATCCTCTTGACATCTTTTTAAACAACGCTTCATTTACAATTTTCTAGCAAAATACACACGTGCATCCCAAAGGCGTGAGACTTTGTTTACCTCGAAGCCCGGGCCGTTTCACCCCCCTCCGGAAACAACACGCATCAAAAATTCAAATGACCTCGCATTATTACAAAAATGGGATAATTAGACCTCTTACACATTGTTTTTCAGCTCATAAAAAAATCAGCTCCTGTGGCGAGCGAATTCAAAGGAAAATTCGGGAATTATTTTGGCTCAGCCATGTTTTGACGTGAACCTTCAGAGAAATACTGTTATGACACCTGCAAAATAACTCATTTTTTGTTATCGCAAAATCAACATTAATAAATTGATTAATACTGAAACGCAACTGGTACCTATTTGATATTTAAAATACACTAGTTTTAACTTTAATTGTAAGGTCTCAGTTGTTTCAAAATGTGTGAGCCCTCTGTACCTGGTAGAAGATGAGTAATGACAAGATTATTTAAAATCAATTCAAATTTATTCAGTTATAAAATATAAATTTCAAGAATCTTCCTCATGAGGGTCTCCTTCCTAGGTCTAGGTGCTGTCTTGAGTCTCGGGGTTGTATAAATTATTACCTTTAATGAAATCTATGTACCAAAACGTAGAAGGTACAGTCTACAGGGGAAGGTGCTGACTTTTTAATAGAAGGTGTAAATAACAACTACAACTAATAGTATATACTTGTACCTTATTAAGGTGCACCTGATGAAATCACCTAGGCTTTTGATGATTTATATAAATATAAGAAACCAAGTTCTAATTCTAGTAGTAGGGGTTGAAAGGTGTTGAACTCGATTTGGTTGCACCTTCTGAGAAAGGTGAACAGGGATGCTGAATATGATGCAGAAGGCGATGCTGAAGATCTACTAAAACCTTAACATATCATGAATGGAACCTATGTTCAGATATGCCTATCTAATAGAGAAGGTGCAAAATATTCACCTTCGTAGCTGGGAAGTCGGGCTGAAAGAGCTGAAGCTGACTCATCTCAAACACGAAGTCACCGAAGTGTTTAATTCTGATCGGGCTCGGCCTTATATAGCCTTTATCACGTGACCCGCTAATCAATATTCATGAAGTAAAATGGTGTCTGCGAACGAAAACATTACAGGGTTTCCGCTCAAAAAGACGATGATGCAGCTAACACAAAGTATTTATCGATGTCTTAACAGTCAGACGTAAGTAATTAAACAACGCAGATTGTGTTTATTCCATCTAAACATCGTGGTATGTAGTATATAAAGCAGAAAATAGTTTTCTGAAGCGGCGTACTGCTGAGCACGTGTTGACATAACTTGTAAGCGATCATTTTGCCCCAGAGTACTCAAGACGCATTAATTCCTTGTAAATAGAGTTGTAAGTTAGATATAGACGACAGATAGTTGTTCTGATGTGTATCAAATTCGCCGTTGTATTTCTGCTGGATAGAAATCCTTGTATATACAAAACACTGTAGTACAGTACCGTACTAAAATAAACATCAAGATTTGCATGTTGAAACAAATCCTTTATATATTATAAATACCTTTCAACAATCGCATAGGAACATACTATAACAATATCAACAACAAATAAACAACTATGTATAATAACAATATTGGAATAAATAAATAAATAAATAGGTAAATAAATTATTTAATCAGCAATGTTTATGGGTCGTAACATTACCCTCCTCCTCGAAAGAAATATTTGACCTCAAATATAAAGTTACATCTTGCTTAGAGCAGCCAACTCTGCGGTTAAGTCGAGGTTCTTAATTTCGATGATTTTCTTCTCACAAATCAATTCTAGATGTCGCAGTTCATAATATTTCTCGTAAGCTATTCTGATCTATTGGCAAAGCATCCAGGGGAAGGTCTCCTCTATTCCTTAGGTAATCTAATACATAGTTGAAGTTCTGCGGGTTCCTGTCCATAAAATACGTGTATACATTGTCGACGCTGTAAGGTTTCACTCCTCCCGGGGATATCATTTTGGCCAAAACTGAATTGGGTTTGACCATAAGGGTCGACACTGAGGTCTCGGATTTCCTCCCCCCAATATTGAGAATAATTCTCTTCCTCTGAGAATCATATATTTTTCTTATCTTATCATCTATCTTTGGTGTTGGTACGTAGCTCGAAACTGTGGTGCTTGACTCTTTGGACGTTGGAGGATAAACGGAAGACGCACTGGTTGATGTAGATATTGAAGAAATTTTGGTCGTTAACACTGGGGTTGCAGGCGTGGTGTCTAGTTTTCTGACAGGTGGAAAGGTGATGTCCTGATTTGGTGGTGGGGGCGTAGAGATAATCTCGTTGAATGCCTCCTGAATTTCTTCATCGGAAAACCCTTCTGCATATAGAGAAAGACAGTCATCTTCATTTGACCTTTCCGCATTACTTTTATCTCTTGCATTGGTTGACTCTGGCTGTGTTATTTGTGGCTTGGCGTTCTTGTTCTGTTCTTGTAGCACTGTTGGTCTTGGCTCTGGCTGGGCTTTAGGGGTAGACTCCTTCCTCTCTGTTTCTTCTTTTCTTGCAACTCTCTCAGTTTCCTGCGATCTGGCTCTCTTTTCGATATGATTGTTCTGTTTTCCTGCTCTGAAGTTTCTCCGATGTGATCTTTTCCTGTTATTTTGCTGCAGCTGTTGGCGTTGAGATGGAGTACGCCTCTGATCTTCTTTGCTAATTTGGATTCTCATGAACACCCGATGCTCCTCTGCCTCTTCTTTTGTAAAAGTTCTGGTCGCTTTCTTTCTTAACAGTAACTCATTCCCCACACAACGACCTGAATGATTGTCCGGTCGATTGAAGATCCGATGACACACAGTGCACAGGTAACCAAAGCCGCTGTGCTCCTTTTAAAAACATGGCGTTGCATTCTAAGCACCTGTACATGGTGATCTGTAATCAAGTAAATTAGGATATCTTAAGGAACTCTACACATTCTGAATATTTGAGTACAATTTATATATATTTTAATTGCAGCTCTGCGCTCATGATGTATTGTTATTGGTGTTGATACTACAGGATTCTAGTAACTTATGTCTATAGAGATGTTATGAAATTCTACTGATTGTTGTTAGTACATGTTTAAGGTTTGAGGCGGTCGTGGTGGACAATCTTCGGTTTTGAGTGTTTGTTTTTCTGGATTTTGAAGATGACATCATTTAACTTTTCAAGTACTGTATAAGGACCCTCCCATTTTGTTTGTAATTAAGGACATACACATTTAGTTCGCTTAGGGTTGTACAACCACACTGTTGCACCAATTTCAATGTTTAATTGATGTG
Organism: Magallana gigas; assembly: GCF_963853765.1. NCBI lineage: Eukaryota > Metazoa > Mollusca > Bivalvia > Ostreida > Ostreidae > Magallana > Magallana gigas. Next base: position 45,240,115 of record NC_088858.1, on the reverse strand, counting down.
CCTGCCTATCGTATCGACGTTTCATGTTGTCTGAAGACATTTGAAGGTGTTTTCTCGCAAATTCATGTATCTTATCAAGAGTTTGTTGCAATTGATAGGCATATTCCTCGCAGCTATCTGGAATTTCTGTATCCGCTGTTGGTTTTCCATATATCAATTCTATAGGTAGAGTGACTTGTCGTCCAAAAACCATTTCGTTTGGTGTCACTTTTGTTGATTCATGTACAGAGGAACTATATGCTAACATAAGAAGATAAATATTTTCATCCCAGTCTCTTTGATTTTCTGAAATAAATGCAGGTATCATATGACTTATGGTCCGATTGCCTCTTTCAACCATCCCATCTGACTGAGGATTTAATGGGGTTGTTCTAGTTTTTTTAATACCTAAGATCTTGCAAATCTCTCTAAATACAGTTGATTCGAAGTTTGACCCTTGGTCAGTATGTAATTGTAACGGTGCACCAAAGATGGACACAATTCTATTAACAAAAGCTTTTGCTATAGTGGTAGCCTCCTGGTCTTTCACAGGAATGGCATCTAACCATTTTGAAAAATAATCCCCCACTACTAATAAAAATTTATTTCCTTTATTTGATCTTGGAAAAGGTCCTAAGATGTCCATCGCTAGACGTTCGAATGGAGCACCAACATAGTAATGTGCCTTCCATTTCATTTGGTGGTGGCTTTTTACTGCCACAATAAAAACAATTTCTGCACCAACTTTCTACATCTTTCTTCAAATTCAACCAGAAATATCGCTGTTGAACCTTGAGGAGAGTTTTCTTAATTCCAAGGTGACCCCCAGTTATGCTATCATGAAATTGACTAAGAATAGTTTCTTTTGCTGAAGGAGGAGCAACAACTAGCCAAGAGATAAAGCCTCTTGTGTTTATAAATTTGTAATACAAAATTCCCTCTTTTAACTCTAATGAATCCCATCTTTGCCAATAGTATTTCATACTGTCTTTCATTGCAGATATATTGGACCATTCAGGTTTAAGATCTCTCTCTTTTGCTTCAATGATAAATTTAAGTACTGGGTCATTTCTTTGTTGCTCTATTAAGGGTAGTATGTCATCCTTTGTTGCTTCTGGTGCTTCATTTTGCTGTATTGATCTAGTTGTTGCACAAACAATTTTGTTTGAATTCCCTATGATTTGTTGTTTATTCTTTAACCCTTCATCCTCTTTATTTTCTTTGTGTTCTGTTCTGAGACAATGCGAACAATGTTGTTCTGTACAAGGTCTACGACTAAGTGCATCGGCACTATTATGACTCTTCCCGGCTCTGTGTTGTATTTTAAAATCATATGAGGCTAACACCTCAAACGAACGTGCCATCTGACCTTCTGGGTTTTTAAAATTCAACAGCCATCTTAACGCGCCGTGATCAGTTCTGACCAAAAAATGCCGTCCATATAGGTAGTGATGAAAATTCTTTAATGAGCTAACTATAGCTAGAAGTTCACGTCTTGTCACACAGTAGCTCCTTTCTGGCCGGGAAAATGTCCTGCTGTAATATGCAATAACTGTTTCTTTTCTTTTTGTATTTGAGAGGGTACTGCACCGAGGCCAACCAGACTTGCATCAGTATCTAAAATGAGGATTCTGTTTTCTTTTGGATATGATAAAACAGGGGCAGTAATAAGGACATTTTTTAATATCTCAAAAGACTTCTGACAATTTTCATCCCAGTGAAACTTTTCTGATTTTTCTGTCAATCTATGTAAAGGCTTAGCTTTGTCAGCATAATGCAATATAAATTTTCTATAATATGATGTCAACCTGAGAAAACTTCTAACTTCTTTTGTAGACCTTGGTGTTGGCCACTCTTTGACTGCTTTTATTTTATTCGGATCTGTAGAGAGACCTTGTTCGCTGACTTTATGACCAAGAAATAGTACCTCTTTCTGACAGAGTTGAAACTTATTTGGACTTAATTTCAAGTTGGCTTCTTTTAGTCGATCAAACACTAATCTGAGGTTTTCAATTTGTTTGTCAAATGTTTTTGAATGGACGATAATATCGTCTAAATAGACTAAGCATATTTCGTATGAAAGGCCATGTAAGATTCTTTACATGAGCCTCTCGAAGGTCGCAGGGGCATTACATAGCCCAAAAGCCATAACTGTGAATTGCCATAGTCCCCCACCCGGAAAAGAAAATGCTGTCTTTTGTTTGTCCTCCTCTGATAGACCAACTTGCCAGTAACCTGACTTTAAGTCAAGTGTACTATAATATTTAGATCCTGATAATGCATCAAAGGTGTAGTCAATTCTAGGCAGAGGGTGTGAATCTTTTATGGTGATGTCGTTTAGTTGGCGGAAGTCAACGCAAAATCTGAAAGAACCATTTTTTTTACAAGTACTATATTAGAGGACCACGGGCTCATTGATGGCTCTATAATGCCCTCAGATCTCATTTTGGAGATTTCCTCATTAGCCTCTTTTAACTTTGCCAAGGGTATTCTTCTAGGTCTTTGTTTTATTGGTCTGGAATTTCCGGTGTTTATTTCATGTCTAACTAAGGTGGTGTGCCCTAAATCAGAAGAATCTTTTGAAAATAAATGTTGATAAGAGCAGAGAAGGTCTTTCAGTTTATTTTATTCATCAGGGGGCAAATGGGCGCTTGACCTGTCAATCAGGTCCTTAAGGTGCTCTGGTATTTTCTGAGGTTTTAGTCTGAACAAGTTGTCTCCCCTGTTGACCCTTTTTGTACTTTCTCTAATACGCAGACATCTTCAGATTTTACCTCCTCGCCAGTGGCAGCAATAGTGCCTTTATATAGCATGCAGGGTTCATCCAATAAATTGACGACTCGTAAGGGAATAATATCTTTATTGACTTTTACTAAGGACTTTGCTACCAACAATCCTTTTCTTTCCACAAATTTTTGGGCACTCTCAATGAATGCGAATTGACCTGGTAGATAACCATCAACCGTGGTGCCAGGTACAATTGTCTCACTTCTGGAGGGGAACTCAATGTTTTCTGTAACCGCAATCTTGAAACAAGTTGATAAAGCATTGCTTACAAATCTATGACAGGGTACTCTTTTACCCTCATATCCTATATTCAATGTTTCTTCTGCTAAGTTGACATTACTGGCGTGTTTGACCAGAAAATTCAATCCCAAAATACCATCATTGCTGATGTTTGCAATCAGTACATTGTAGTCATAACACTTGGAACCTATGGACAAAGTAACATTAGTTTGTCCATGAAATGGAGTACTCTCCCCAGTTGCAGTTACGAAACTAGTGTTGACGGGTCTAATATCTGGTTTGCATGAAGTCTTTAACTGATTGACAAAATTTTGACTTAACAAGGTGACATTTGCTCCAGTATCTACAAGCATGGCAGTATCTACAAGCATGGCAATATCTTCATTATGCACTCTCACTTTCACAAATAAGCCTTCATTCTTAGACCACGATTCATTAACTATGATAGTATTGGGCCATTCTACATTTGAGGTCGACCTCTGGCCCTTGAGTCCGACATTCTCTCGTTTCCCTGTTCACTACTGTTCTCCGCCCGAAAATCATTTTGATTTCTGTTTCTTTGAGGTGGTCTATGTTGTCTCTGATAGTTTGCTGGCCCCCATCTGTTCTGGCTCATGGGCTGATTGGGCTGATTGTTGTAATGTCCTCCCCCCTCCCTATTTTGAAAATTATAATCCCTATTTCCGTTTTGCTGGATGAATCTGTGTGGAGGAGAAGGTCGTAAACTATGCACAACCTGTTTTAGATCTTGGGAGACTGATTTAAAATCACCTCTCAAACTAGAGAATTCATGTTTGATGGTTTTGCAGACTTCCTCTTGAAAGTGTTTTGTACTGCTATCCATGGTGGAAGCATTTATACTTTTAACATCAAAATCCGTCTCATTTTGAAGTGTTCTGACGAGTCGTCCTCTCTGTTTGTCTGCTTACCTGAAAGTTTCTAAACGAATAGCTTGTGACTCTGCATCACTGATGTTCTTAGGATGAGCCTCTCTTATTCTTAATCTCATATCTATATCCGGCAAGGCATCTATATAGTGGTCAATTGCCAAGACATCGGTTATGTCAGCTGGCGCGCTTGGGTACGCTTGCCTTGTTAATTTTCTGACAGCTTGTGCTAGCTCTGGGATGGATTCGTCCTTGCTCCTCATTCGTGTTTTGAGTCTAGTGCGGAAAATCTCTGCTCTTTCTACTGAACCATAACGAGTATTTAAGGATCGTACTAAGCTATCATAGTCTCGAGGTTCTGTCTTGTTGAGTTCACTCAAAATTGAGCGTGCTGGTCCTTTCAAACAACCTGCTAGTTGAAGGATTTAGTAGTATAATCCCAACCATTTATTTCAGAAATTATTTGAAATTGGGCAAGGTACTCTTCAAGATCTTCAGTTCCCTCAAAGAGTTGTGGTTTAGTATTAGTTGTCCCCCTTTAACCATGATTTCAAGGGTAAAAAGGGTTTACACTGCCTTGGGACCCCCCATTTATCCCATTAGTGTTGGATGATTGAGGTGTAGGAGTTGTCCCCCTTTTATTGTGCTCGATATGAGAAGGACAGGAAAAACGAACTGATGTACCATCTATATCTGGCTCATCTGTCAAACACATTGCAGTCTGTACTGACCCTGCATAATTCTTGTTTTGGTTTTGAGAAGTATTTTCCTGCAATCAGTTGAATTTGGGTCTTGCTGACTTAATTTCTTGAATATCTAATGTTTGTAGTATTTGTTGGTGTGATCTCTCTAGCTGTGTAACCCTGTAGTGTAAGTTGAGAGCTGATTTTCTACATCTGAGCGCAGATCTGTCATATCTTTTGCTAGTCTATTTCGAACATCAAAAGTACTTTCTATGGCTTCTGAACATAGGTTCCTGACTTCGCGTAATAAAGTGTGTCTGAGAGAAGTCAGTTCTTGGAGGATAGTGTCATGACCCTTTTTATAAGCCACATCACCATCTGCATCACATTCATTGTCTAGGTGTTGAGAGCAACTCAAGTTGGCTTCTAGAGAATCTAAGACATGCTTTCTAGATGAATGATATTGAGGGTTAAATACAACCTCCTCACTTGAATCCATGGTAGGTACTGAGTCAGCACCTTCTGGGGTAGGTACAGACATTCTGTCAGGTTACCCACCTTCTCTACAAGTACAGATTATTTGAGGGCCCCACGTTGGGCGCCAATTGAAACGCAACTGGTACCTATTTGATATTTAAAATACACTAGTTTTAACTTTAATTGTAAGGTCTCAGTTGTTTCAAAATGTGTGAGCCCTCTGTACCTGGTAGAAGATGAGTAATGACAAGATTATTTAAAATCAATACAAATTTATTCAGTTATAAAATATAAAATTCAAGAATCTTCCTCTGGAGGGTCTCCTTCATAGGTCTAGGTGCTGTCTTGAGTCACGGGGTTGTATAAATTATTACCTTTAATGAAATCTATGCACCTAAACGTAGAAGGTACAGTCTATAGGGGAAGGTGCCGACTTTTTAATAGAAGGTGTAAACAACAACTACAACTAATAGTATATACTTGCACCTTATTAAGGTGCACCTGATGAAATCACCTACGCTTTTGATGAATTATATAAATGAATTATATAAATATAAGAAACCAAGTTCTAATTCTAGTAGTAGGGGTTGAAAGGTGTTGAACTCGATTTGGTTGCACCTTCTGAGGAGGGTGAGCAGGGATGCTGAATATGATGCAGAAGGCGATGCTGAAGATCTACTAAAACCTTAACATATCATGAATGGAACCTATGTTCAGATATGCCTATCTAATAGAGAAGGTGCAAAATATTCACCTTCGTAGCCGGGAAGTCGGGCTGAAAGAGCTGAAGCTGACTCGTCTCAAACACGAAGTGACCGAAGTGTCTAATTCTGATCGGGCTCGGCCTTATATAAGCCTTTATCACGTGACCCGCTAATCAATATTCATGAAGTAAAATGGTGTCTGCGAACGAAAACATTACATGGTTTCCGCTCAAAAAGACGATGATGCAGCTAACACAAAGTATTTATCGATGTCTTAACAGTCAGACGTAAGTAATTAAACAACGCAGATTGTAGTATATAAAGCAGAAAATAGTTTTCTGAAGCGGCGTAGTGCTGAGCACGTGTTGACATAACTTGTAAGCGATCATTTTGCCCCAGAGTACTCAAGACGCATTAATTCCTTGTAAATAGAGTTGTAAAATAGATATAGGCGACAGATAGTTGTTCTGATGGGTATCATTACTGGTTGAATAAATTCGCCGTAGTATTTCTGCTGGATAGAAATCCTTGTATATACAAAACACTGTAGTACAGTACCGTACTAAAATAAACATCAAGATTTGCATGTTAAAACAAATCCTTTATATATTATAAATACCTTTCAACAATCGCATAGGAACATACTATAACAATATCAACAATAAATAAACAACTATGTGTAATAACAATATTGGAATAAATAAATAGGTAAATAAATTATTTAATCAGCAATGTTTATGGGTCGTAACAATACTCATTTTGTTGTGTGACTAAAAAAAAATTATGAAGATATCTACTCATTTCAGAAAGTTATGAGCGATATTTAACACCACGGTGTACACGGTGGCCACTGATTTATGAAAATATGATCAAAGTTATACTGTATGCATTTACACGGTGTTTTGATATTCAGTGATTTTTTGGTTTTAAATTGACAAGTGATGTATGAAAATGTATAAAATGACGCAATTTAATTAATATCACGTGGACCCCAGAAATCAAGTCAGCAAAATATTCGATGACCCTGCCTCTGGCTGGGGGGGGGGGTAGAGAAAACGTCATTATTTCATACAATTTATGGAAATAGTGAGAACTTTTGTCCAAAATAGCATGGTCTGGTTCTAATCTAACTTTCATGAGTGATGCGTCTCAGCTGTTTTCCGCTTTCATATCAATATTTCTCAATTTTTGACATAATTTGAGAATTTCTTACTGTAACACAAGGGCCTAAACAACCGATTTATTTGAAACTCACAGCCCGTAGAAGATTTTGTTGCTTACGACGATGAATACTACATCCTATTTGATCTGCTGAAAATTTTCCGGGCAGTTTAGACGGTCCGATCTATTATAAATGGGTCATTGTTTTGAGGCAGTAGAACATTTCAGAGAAAATGTGGGCTAATTTTGTATGCATCATTAAAAACAAAATAAGCGTGCTGCTGGCAACAAAACCCCATTGTTTGTCATTTTTCGTCTAAACACACTGATTCAACACCTAAAGCACAGGTAAAACAATTTTTAACACAGCAAACCCGTTTCCCTGCAGGTGTCACTACAGTATTAAATTTTACTATATATTCTTACCAAAATTGCACAACTTTACATACAGATTAAAAATTCAAAACGAACTTCTGGAAAAAATCCTCTTGACATCTTTTTAAACAACGCTTCATTTACAATTTTCTAGCAAAATGCACACGTGCATCCAGCAAGGCGTCGGACTTTTTTTACCTCGAAGTTACACATGTGCTTAAAATCAAGCCCGGGCCTTTTCACCCCCCTCCGGAAACAACACGCATCAAAAATTCAACTGACCTCGCATTATTAAAAAAATGGGATAGTTAGACCTCTTACACATTGTTTTTTTAGCTCATAAAAAAATCAGCTCCTGTCGCGAGCGGAAACGCCCCGAATTCAAAGGAAAATTCGGGAATTATTTTGGCTCAGCCATGTTTTGACGTGAACCTTCAGTGAAATACTGTTATGACACCAACTACTCGGCCATTTCCACTGGCGAAAAATATTATTATTTTTCGCCAGACGAAATGGCCGAGTAGTTACGATTGACACACAGGAAGTGCAAAAACGAAAGTGCATATGTTGGAATGTAACACATGTCAACAATGATTGAATGATACGAAAGTAAGTTATTAAGGTTCATTATCAATCTATACCGTTATAAGTACAAATATTCCTCTCCATATGTACAATTATAATACATCTGCAACATTAAAGGACATGCTAAAAATAAAATAACGAAGGGGGGGGGGGGGGTCAAATCACTACAATATTTTATTACAAAATAACACATGACTTTATGTATTCTTTATTCATTTTCAATGGTCAACTTCCAATTCTTACTAGCAGTACATTATCGGGGAAGAAAATAGGGCAGGAAACCATGTTTTCCTACATTATCATACGACCATTGAAAAAAATATATGAACATTTTTAAGATAATAGAAATATTATTTAAAAGTATTTCTTTTTAGTAGTTTTTACCAAGAAAATATATGAAAATCTTTAAGATATTAAGTATTATTTTCCTTTTACCATTTATCAACACACACCTGACGTTATATGTTTTTCTTATGATATAGAAAACATATACCCTCTACCTAATAATATACTATATCTTTAGGTAGAGGGTATATAATTTTTTTATAATGAGAAAAAATATTACGTCACTTGTCTGGGCATAATTATATATAATCGGGTGCGGTCATCGTGTGCATACGTGATTCAATATACAGTAAAACACGCTTATAATGAAGTCCCAGGGACGGGCAATTTAACTTTGTTATAAGCGTAATTCGTTATAAGCGTCAAGTTTACAACATGAAATAGAGACTTGGGGAATGAAATTCACTTCGCTTTAAGCGTCAATTCATTATAAGCGTTTTCGCTATAACCGTGTTTTACTGTACCCTAACCTGAACAGGCACGTAGCATCGTTTTTGAAAGTGGGGGAACCAGACTCATCCAAAAAAACTTGACAAACATCCAAAAAGGGAACTTCTCACATTCATGAAAATCATATCTCCGTGGGGGTTGCGTAGTTATATTATATTTACCTTCAACTTCACTGTTAATTGCAATGTACCTTCCATTCATTTCAGTTTTTACATCGTTCCCAAAAAGTGAGGAGTAAATTCCATGATATGTCTTGTTTTATATAAGTACTTTTAAGAAAAATGTTTGCTGCGAGAAAAAGGAGGGGAAGGGACAGCCCCCCCCCCCCACCCTACCCCAAGATACGTGCCTGCTGAAATCCGATTTTAATCAGATTACCCAAACTGAGGGCGGTTGAAAATGATGCAGTTGGGACATTTATTAGCTGTATAATATAGTGTACCTTTACACTTTTTTGTCAATTTTCTTTGATTATCAAGGCTACATATAGTGCAGCATAAATATGAATGAGGAATATTGAAGAGCGTTTTTACCATGCATTTACAAATTATGTTTTATCATATCATAAGATATCCCCCTTAATATTTTGTTTATAGATAAAACTTATATTGTTAATAAATACTGTTGAATAGTTTCTTTATAAGTGTTATGTAAACTACATACATGTACACAGCAATGCTTCAAACTTATGAAAACACGAAACGCTAGTACCGTAGTTAACATAATTATGTTCCCGAAAAGTCCTAGAAAGAATTGACTATGATATCTTCTACTTTCATTTTGTTTTGGGCAGTTAATTTCGGTTTGCCAGAAGCTCTAAAAGATGACCTATCGTTCGACAAAGAAACATTGACAGTGTTTTATTTTTTACTATTTACGAAAAATTCAAGTAGCCGGGATTAGCTGCACAACATAAAGCGACTAACTGCTATAACAGCTTTCAAATTTATAACTTTTACATGATTTTGCAAGACTAAGGTTGGTATGGCACTTATCATGTTATATAATACAATTTCAAAATTCCTTTATAATCCTTAGGGAAACTGTTTTCCTGTCAATTAGGTATGTCGCAAATGCTAATTTGTTAATCCCTGGAAGAAAAGGACTATTGTGCGTGTTAGTAAAACAATATCCCGTTGTGCATGTTGTTTTTGTATTGTTGTGGCTTTTGTTTATATAAACGATAAACTTCCTTTATAAAAGGAAAATATTGTTGTACAGTAGTTTTATTCACCAAATCATTTCCTTCAAGTAAGTTAAACATATTTTTTTTACTATGGCTTTTAAATAAATATTTGATTTGTATATGTACAACATTGCATCTTAAAAGTAAATCAAATGAGTTATGAGTACATGTATAGATGTATAAATATTACATACAAATTGTTCGCTGTTATGGTGAGGTTTCATAAAAGAATATGTTTTGTAAAAAAAAAAAGATGCATATGTATTTGTGTACTTAGTATTATTTTTTACACATTACTGAAAATATTAAAATATAATCTCAGAATATAAAGAGCTAGTATAATAACTACTTTAGTAACTGGGTCACAATTTAGAATAGGTTTCTTCAGAATATACGTTTAGCCTTCCTCTCCTTAGCTCCTTGATATCAGGGCTTCCATTCAAGGGTCTGCAGTCTCATGACATGTGAAGGTTAATAATGTACAACAAAAGGAAATTTATAGCACAACTCTTTGGGAATATTTATCACACTCGATTTACTTAGTTTCTATTATGTTTTCAGCTGTAGGCATTAAAGCATATTAAATTTAATTATCATGCTTGTTCACTATTGTTTAATGTCTTTCAGATATTTGTGTACTTAACCAAACTTGAAAAAATACAAGAGAAGAAAACATGTGGATTCTTTTGACTATTTCATTAACTCTCTTACAATTGACAGAAGGTTTCCCTATCAATAACAGGCCAATAATAGGTACATGTATTTAGATTTATCCTGTTTCAGATTGTATGTTTAAAATATCTAATGTATTTGATAATATACTAGCTATGACATGTTTCCAATGCAGTCTCTACATAGCAGTTACTTTAATTAGATCATATTAAGTAAAATTTACGCGATTAAGAAGGCACCTGGGGGGGGGGGGGGGGGCGCAGGTACTGAATTCCCTCTTAATAGTGTAAATTCTACTTTATATGATCAATATTACTTTGAATATAACCCACTTTTTCATTGACTGATTAAAAGTACTGCACCCAAACATTTTCTCTCTCTTTCAGCTGTCAACTGTCAATTGTCAATTAAACAGCATCTTTGCTAGCCAAGGATTGATTTTCAGTCAACTCCGCTCCCCATAATGGGGGGGGGGGGTGTAGACCGAAACACTTCGCTAAAAGCGAAGATGATTTTTGGTGCACTCTGCTCCCCATAATTGGGAGGGGGGTGGCATAGTATATAACTTCAATTTAAATCATAATTTCCTTATTTTCATATCAATTTTTTCCATCCTCCAAAAAAGTGGGGGGGGGGGGGCAACTCCATGATAATTCAATTTTTTATATGTAAATTTTAAAAATTTAGTTGCTGTGAGAAAAAGTGGGGGGGGGGGGGCAGGCCCCCCCTGCCCCCCCCCCCCCCCCCCCCCTCCGATGCTACGTGCCTGAAGTATGTACCCGAAATGTTTAAAGTTGGAAAAATTATATCTATTTATAAAGGTAAAAATAAGGATAAATGTGATCCTACTAATTACAGAGGTATTACATTGACATCTGTAGTGAGCAAACTGTTTGAAAAAATAATTCTATCAAGAATTGAAAATGACTTCGCTAACAAAAATGTATCATTCCCACATAATTTGCAATTTGGGTTCAGAAGTGAATATGGTGCCATACCAGCTTGTTACGTCTTGAAAGAAGCAATAAGTTATTATGTAGATAAAGGTTCATCAGTACTTTGTGCATTTCTACATAATGAAAAAGCGTTTGACAGAATTTGGCATAATGGTCTCCTATATAAACTATATAATCTTAATATTGACTCAAGGTTATGGCAAATTATAAATTACTGGTATAATGGCAGCAAATGTTTTGTGTCATTTTGTGGTGCAAACTCCAACTTGTTTAAAGTTTTACAAGGTGTAGAACAAGGAAGCGTCCTAAGTGCTTTTATATTTCTTGTTCACATTAATGATTTGTTATCTGAAATTTGCCAAAATGGTAATGGTCTTGTTTTGGGTGATATACACATACCAGGTATTTTATTAGCGGATGATACTGTTTTAATGACCACTCGCCAAGGTCTTTACAATTAATACTATAAGAAGTAGAAAAATATGCATATACTTGGAGACTTCATTACAATCCAAGTAAAAGTGTCTTTATTGTTTTTCCAAGACACAAAAATGGTCTGTTTCCTATAGTATTAGATTATTTGGTAGTGAAATTCCTCAGTCTGATAACACTGTTTATGCTGGCTGCCTTTTACAAGCAAATATGAAAACTGACAAGCTAACAGAACGAGTGTGCAAAAATGCAAGATCAAAAATCCACTCATTATACTCTATTGGTGTTAATAACTCCGACATTCATCCAGATGTGTCTGCCAAAATATGGAAACGTGTTGTGCTACCCTCTGCCTTCTACTCCTGTGAAATATGGTCGTCACTGACACTCACCGACATGCAACTCCTAGAGTATGTACAAAGACACTTATCCAGAATCATTCAAGGATTTTCCAAATTTTCTCCGTCGCTCTCCAGCATCTCAAATATTGGACTGTGGACCATGCAAGGCTACATTGATAAATGCCGCTTATTGTTTTTAGGGAGACTACACCGATCAGACCAAAACTCTTTACAAAATCGGATTTATAGGTTTATTTCTGATGTTCATGTAAAAACTTTTTGCAACTAAAAACTTGTTACAAACAGCTAAGAAATATAAGCTCTTCGATGTGATTTTTAACGACTGTAATATTAATTTAAAAAAAAAGAATATTCAAAATTGGTTATCAAAACAATTTAGGCAGAAGAAAAACAATGGCATAGCTCCCTCCGTGTGAACCCTCGACCCTCTTTTTTTAGTAGAATACATACGATTTTGTGCCCTAATAAGCTCTGGCAAATTGCTAAAGAGGAACCCTCAAAACGACTATTGATCAACTTTTTAGTTCAAGTTTCATCAATGAAAACTGTATGTAAAACTTGTCCTTTATGTTATAAGGAAACAGATAGCTATAATATGCACCTTCTTTTAAGCTGTTATAATCTTTTAGAAGACAGAGAAGTTATGCTTGAAAACATTTTAGAATTTCTTGATGTCAACGAATATATATTGTTTGAAAATCAAGATCCAGAATTACAGTTTTTATCCCTTATGGGATGTGTCAATGGTACAAGTTTTAAAAATATATCGTATACAAAATGGAAACAGATTATGTTAATCGTTGCATTTATGTTGTATAAAAACAGAGGTTCCTTTGCAATAGATTGTCGTAATTTATAAATGTCTATCAAAATATGTACATATATAAATATGTTTTGTTTCTGTTCTATTTTCACTTGAATTTATAATTTGATTATGTAATACTCTCCAATAATTTGGAGGAAAAAAAGAATATCTTATCTTATCTTATTATTGATAAAGAGTACAATAAAATAAGCATATTTTCGCATTTAAATATTCACTTAATCAAGTATGTTCCATTATATAAACCTATAAAATAGCAATATTGTAAACATAAAATCTCAGAAATCTTAACAATTGTGAATGATTTGTCTTTTTCAAATGTAAATATAAGTAATAAACAGCAATGCTAAAAGGTTCAACAGGATATGAACTTGGTTGGTACATGATCAAATCTTCTTCGGGCTTCAAAGGATTTGACCATGTGACCAACCAAGTTCATATCCTGGTGAACTTTTTTTTTTGCTGTTTATTTCTTGAGTATATTGATTTAAGTAACCTTTGTCAACTGTGTTAATCCGAAATACAAATTGATCCCCAAGACCGTGGCTGTTGATCAGGCTATTTTCCATCCATCCCTTAAAATCCCAAACCAATTTTACCATCTTTCCTCGCTCAACATATGATAGCTTTTGAAAAGCTTGAAGCAGGTCTGAAAATAAAAATATCATTTCCAGTATTGTAAAGAAAAACCAGCAGTGATGTCGTGAAGCAATTGTAATGATAGGTTTTTCAACTTGATGTGAAGTTAGATTTTACCATCTAGGGTCATAATCACCCCTGCGAATGTTATTGTCATTTAAATTTTAAACCACGTGGTTTTATTTGACCCTTTCAGTTTCGCAGTAAAAATCGTGCCTCGTGTTTATAGTCTTTTTTATAGAATCTAGGTACTTGTTGTCAAATATAAATTCTAGACGTATATTGATTTTAAACTTTATTTTCATTAAGGGGACTTGGACACGATTTGAGATCAAAAATTTTATTTTTATTTTTTATGTATAAAATGGTTTATTGGTGCATTTTAAACGATTGACCAAAATATTAAATGTTAAAGTCAAGTTACAAGCGAGATACAGAGGTAAGAATTGATAGTTATGTAAACAAAGCTCGAGTCTTATAGTTGTTTACAAAAAATGTAATGTAGAGAATTACCATTTCTTAGACAAAATGACTTGTAAAAAACAATTTAAACCAAATCAATATCTTCTAAAATACTATTATCAACAGAAAAAAGTTACATTTGATTGAAATTTACACCAATACAACGAATATGTAAAAAAGACAATATTCGAGCTTTGTTTACAAAACAAAGAATTATAAAGTCTGTATCTTGCTTATAACTTGATATTTGAGTTTCAAATTTTGACAAAGCATTATAATCTTCTATATTTATCAGTATAAACATTGAAAATGGAAAAATAAAATTTGAAAATTTTAAGTCAAATCGTGTCCAAGTCCCTTTAAGTGGTGGATAAAATGTGTTCTATAAATAAATGTGACAATAGAAAAAATAGGGTTTTTTTCCTGCTGTTGCAACAATTAACATGCGTAGTAGAGATCCCCCTATATAGGAATTAATTTTCGATCCGCGCCTGACCTAGTCATAACATCAATAGTGAAAGAGACTTATACTTTTAAATGCATAATGTTCTTTGAAAATGGCTCGATATACTAAGTTTTTATGCAAAACATTCACCCATTATTTTTTTTTTAAAACATAGAATTGCACACCAGAAGCATCAAACATGGCTATGATTTTATTTAGCAACCCAATGTTTATATTTTCAACCACTCTACACGTGGTTGAACACGAACGATAACTTTGTTCTGAATATCATCGTTAAATTCAAATTACCGCTAGATGGTGAAATAAGACATACATCTAAACGATGTTGATGTTTTAACATAAATCAAAGTAGGATATGATATGGAAATTGACCAGTACTTACGTACTTTAAGAATATTACCCGAACACTTATACTTCCGCTCGAAATTTCACAGGAACTGAACAAACTCGGTGAAGTCTTGTGAACTTTCATTCGAGCACCTTTGGATTTACTACATACTTAGCAACGATAAAGAAAACATTCCGAACACATTCGCAGGGGTGATAATGTCGCCTTTTAAAGAGCTTGAAAACATAGAGTCTATGTCCTCATGTGTATGGCCAACTGGGAGCATGTGCAGGTAACACAGAAGAAATAAAATATTTGTCACTGTATATGTCACTAACAGGTACTTATTAATGAACAGGAAATAATTCAATATTAAATTGTGCATTATGTAAACAAGAAATACCTCCTCAAATATGCCCAAATGCACTAGCAATCCTAAGAAGTCCAAGGCCGTCTTGTTTTTGTTGTCCGAAGCACTGTCTGT
Organism: Magallana gigas; assembly: GCF_963853765.1. Taxonomy (NCBI): domain Eukaryota; kingdom Metazoa; phylum Mollusca; class Bivalvia; order Ostreida; family Ostreidae; genus Magallana; species Magallana gigas. The sequence continues at coordinate 45,224,632 of NC_088858.1, read as the reverse complement.
TTGCAGGTGAAGCTCTGTTCCTAGTGCATCTTTGAACTCTGCCAAAAAAGGATTTCCATATACATTTGTATATAACACTTGTGTCTAAGCTCTAGTAAACTTGTCTTTTCTATTACTTTTACAAAAACAGTACCTACCACATAATGTTTCTAGCAGAACAGTCAAGTTAAGATTGGCATCATGTGGATATTGCATCAAATCAAAATGGACAAATCCAACTTTTCTCATTCCTGAAGTTTCTGAAAAACAAGTAGTACAGAAATATTGAACTTGAGGGACACACGTATGTACTTCAGTTACTAGCAATGTGTTCTGAATTGCAAATGTTTTATATGGATTGTTCTATATGTTACCTGAATCTCTGTGGGCCAGTACGCCCAGCAAGTGTGTCCTTACTTGCTGCAGATTCGAAATCTGTTCCGAATTTTTTGCTTTGGTGTATAGAATGGGAATGTTAGTTTTCTGCTGGTCAATTCCGTCCATGATTATCGTCAGGAAGCGCTTCGGATACAAACATGACGCCTCTCTTCTCATGTAGTATGCATCCTTCTGTTTCCTTTACAAAACATTATGAAAAAAGATTTTCTACATATAGTTTTGTTAGAATTGAAAAAAGAACAGGATAAAACATTTAATTTCTCCCTTGTTTCACTTCTCTGAAACTAAATATTTTCTTGACTAATTTATTGAAAAATAAAACCAATTTTTAGGATTGGTGTGTTCGTTACAAATCGCATTTAAGATTTATTCAACATACAAATAAATGACAAGATAAAAGTAACAATTTAACAGCAGTTCAATATTAGTTTTATTAATTATCTTTAAAAAAACATATCTGGGTCAGGGTGGGAAGGGAAAGCCAAATACACAACCTGTACTTCTTTGTAACGAATATCGCATTAATCAATTTCTCCCGAGTAAATCTATTTAAACTGAGTGCGAAAGTGCTAGTGCATGAAATAACCAGTCTTGAAGTAAACCAGATAAAACAGAAACTCGGAAATTGATGAAGTTAAAAACTTAAAGAAATAAATGTAATATTTACCTAACATATTCCCAGTGTTCTCTCTTCTTGTCTATTATGAGCTTCTTTGCTTCTTTGTCATATCTTCCACATTGTTCATACTCAAAATGTAAAGTTGTACAGATGTGGCACTTTGAAAATGGGTTTCCCTGTTTTTAAAAAATGTATAGTCATTTAACTCTATTCACTTGTCCAATTTTTTGGTGATTATACGAGCATAAATATTGTTCTACTTTCTCATTATTCTCAAATATATTACACAAAAGTATACCTTGACAATGGTTACATTAGAAAAAGAATTCTTCCATATCTTCATAAATGATGACTTTGCCAAAGACTGACTGTCAAGGTCAGAAGTCATTAGATTCCACACATCTGTTTTCTTCATTCCAGCAGGTAGCGTAACTTTTTCTTGGTGTGGCATATGTTCTCCTATGTCACTCACAAAATTCTGAAACCATCCTATGCTCTCTGTCATTTGAATTAATTAATATACACATTTATCAAATCCATTTGCATACATGTAAAACTTAATTAAATTTTGGAACTGTGCATTTAAGACAGCATACACATGTAGACCTTGTGTTTATGCATTACGCTTAATATGTCTTTCAGGTGAACCACTACAAGCTGGAGTAAAGAAAGTTCTAACTGTAATTGGAGTAGACATCAGGAATGCAATGGTCCGCTCTTGTAATATAGCACTTTATTAAAAAAATATTACCCATCAAAAACGATGAATTAAAACAAGTGTTTTGTTTTCTTTTAAATCAAAATCAAGCTCTGTCTCAAAAGTTGAAGTTGTGTTACAGTATCCTGTTGAACAAAAAGACAAATGTACAAGGACGTTATATGTAGAAGTATCTTATTTTATGCATAGAATGTTCAAATCAAGCAATGACTCCATATACTTCTCATGCTTAGATTATCTCATTAAAAACATCATCAAACAAACAAAATGTCATTCATTAGGTGGAACAAACCTGCATTAGATCCAGAAAAAATTGTCAAGATGGCTTAAAACCATCAGTTGTCCAATGCCTGAATTGACTCTAGACCATCAGTCGTCCAATGCCTGCGTTGACTCTAGACCATCAGTCGGCCAATGCCTGCATTGACTCCATACCATCAGTCGTCAAATGCCTGCATTGGCGTAGTAGACCATCAGTAGTCCAATGCCTGCATTGACTTTTGATCATCAGTCGGCTAATGCCTGCATTGACTCTAGACCATCAGTCGTCCAATGCCTGAATTGGCTTAGATGACTATCAGTCGTCCAATGCCTGCATTAACTCTATACCATCAGTAGTCCAATGTCTGCATTGACTCGTGATCATCAGTCGTCCAATGCCTGCATTGACTCGTGATCATCAGTCGTCCAATGCCTGCATTGACTCGTGATCATCAGTCGGCCAATACCTGCATTGACTCTTGATCATCAGTCGGCCAATGCCTGCATTGACTCCATACCATCAGCCGTCCAATGCCTGCATTGGCTTAGTAGATCATCAGTCGTCCAATGCCTGCATTGACTCGTGATCATCAGTCGGCCAATACCTGCATTGACTCTTGATCATCAGTCGTCCAATGCCTGCATTTACTCTTGATCATCAGTCGTCAAATGCCTGCATTGACTCTTGATCATCAGTCGGCCAATGCCTGCATTGACTCCATACCATCAGTCGTCAAATGCCTGCATTGGCGTAGTAGACCATCAGTAGTCCAATGCCTGCATTGACTTTTGATCATCAGTCGGCTAATGCCTGCATTGACTCTTGATCATCAGTCGGCCAATGCCTGCATTGGCTTAGTAGACCATCAGTAGTCCAATGCCTGCATTGACTTTTGATCATCAGTCGTCCAATGCCTGCATTGACACTTGATCATCAGTCGTCCAATGCCTGCATTGGCTTAGTAGACCATCGGTCGTTTAATGCCTGCATTGACACTTAATCAACAGTCGTCCAATGCCTGCATTGACTCTTGATGATCAGTCGTCCAATGCTTGCATTGACTCTTGATCATCAGTCGTCCAATGCCTGCATTGACTCTTGATCATCAGTCGTCCAATGCCTGCATTGACTCTTGATCATCAATCGTTTGATGTCTGCATTGACTTATAGATCGTATAATGCCGCCATTTTGTCCACATGAGGTCGTTCAATTCAGACATTGACAAATTAAAAGTAACATTGTGATATGTGTTATTTTCTTCCGAACCAATCAAAATTGTTTTGAAGGAGTATATTTTGTAACTGGTGACAAACTGAAAACGACAATATCCAATGAAAATATTGGATACGGAGGGGGTTTTATACATTATTTTATTTTGATCATTATCATTCAAAATGTCATAAAAAAAATCAACGATTGTTTAAACTCACTCATCTTAATCAATTTCAAAAACTTAACTTTATTACAAATGATACTTATTTGAAGATGAATAGTATTAGTATTTGCCCTTATTATATTTCAAGTTTGTATCATAATGTTTATAAACATTTCGCAAGAAACTGTTCAAAACGACCATAATTCTTTTAGTAAATAAAAAAATAATAATGGAGACAAATAAAAAGTCGTTAGAACTGCATCTGATGTAACAATGGGCGCGCTTGATTTGTCTACACCTTACAACCTGTGTACACTTTTCTCTAATCAAGTGCAAAAGTGTACACTTTAGGTGAACACCGTCTACTCTTTGTGCAGGGCATGTGGGAAATGTACACTCTTGTTTTCAATATGGCGACAAAATGGTTAACTGAGAAATCTGAAGAATTTCTTTTGTCAGCACATGAAATATGCTAGAGTTGATAGCTTAATTGTAGTACATATTGCGTGTGTAAATGTGAAAGTGTTCAAAGCATAAGAAAAATAAATTTAAAAACTTTGTATTTTTTATATGTATCAATAAAACATGTTTTGTCAGCAAAAGACAACAGATACATTGAACATGTATAGTGTAATAAGAAGTAAGAAAAGATTTATACGCATTTATTTTTCAGAGCATATGAATGCACTAGCTCGCTAGTAATTTTGCCAGATTATACTTTTCAGTTGTAAAGAAAGTAAATTCACTTTCATAATTTTTTTTCTTGACAATTACTTTACTGTTTTGCTGAGCATTGTGTCTCTCCTAAAATAAACTTATAAACAATTTTTAATAGCCTATTTAAAAAAAACAAAAACAAAAACAAAACACATACTGTACTTTGCATAAATCTGAAAACTGGCAAGGGTAGCTATAGATTACAAAATTGATTTATTTTCAAAAGCTATTAAAAGAATTGTCTCAAAAACGGAACTCCTCGGCAGCTTTCAATACTTTGGCGTCCATATTGAACACTATACATTATACACTACACCAAATTTCGCTTGATTATATGGTGTAAGTCATCTACACAAGGTGTACAACAGTGTAGATAAATCAAGCGCGTCTAATATATCACAGAGAGAGAGAGTATAATTTCTGGTCTTTTACAGGCGGATGCCTTACATTGAGTCGGTACACCCATTCCGGACAAGTTTCGTCTATAGTAACCTGAACTACGCCTTAGTTACCTATATATCGGAGAATCTTGGCGGAAAAAGTTGGGAAGACTTGATACAAGAAGAACTATTCCAGTCGCTGGGAATGGACAGTTCCACGTTTGCACCAACTACTCCAGACTTTTCCAAGGTAGTTCCTGGATACAGAAATGGTCCAGGATCCCGACTCGTCCCAGCATTGCATGCACTGACCCGGTATATATACAATACAGATACATGTATTCAATGTACTTTGTAAAACCATTTCAGAGAAAAAAACTGTAAATGTAAATGAGTGTGGAAATGAACTATTATGATGTTCAATGTGTTGCTGGTTTTTTCAACCTTAAGTTGTTCGTTTTAGATATGCTGTTATGACTTGAATCTCTGGGTTCTTTGATTCCTTCTTCAATAATTATCTTTCATTTGCTTTTAAATAGTGTTCTCATATAAATTTACATTTAAATATCTTTAATGATTATAATTCAATTGCTGTTTTTGTTATTGATAGAAGACCATTGACAGAATTTTCACTTCCTATTAGTACCTCGTAACAAACTTTTATTTTATGTCAGCTTTGTTTTAACAGCAAGTGGGCGATATGGGCAGGGTCTAATAGTGTCTTGACTAATGGAATTGACTACGCTAAGTGGATGAAGGTAATAATTTCCAAAGAAATGATTTTGGAGTGACTAGAATGGAACTTGATTTGATGAATGTCAAGTGTTTCGAACAGCATCCCTTGTCCCTCTCCCTGGAACTGGTCGTGGCTGTGTTTTGGCCAAAGTTTCCAGGAAGCGACTCCGTAGTTTAATACTAGATGGTTATTCCCTTCCATTGTGACACGAACTTCTCCATAAGCGTCATTGTGATAAATACCAACGTACTCCGATAGAGGTCGCGATGCTGAGACAGTCCGGTCAATTAATTATGACGTAGTGGACCAAAGTAATAATAAGCTAACTATATCACTGTTGCATGTAAAATGATTTTGGTATAAATGCCAGATGGTGCTACTCAGGTGACCATTAAGGCCTACTGGCCTCTTGTTGTATTGTTGCAATCTCCATGTAAATAAAGGCAAATGTAATGACCTCTCCATTGCCTTGCTTATTAAAGTTTTTTAATGTGTAATGTTTTTGAGTGCTTTTCGGAGCGGGGGGAGGGGGGGGGGGTGGTAAAAAGCCGTTCAAAAACTATCCGTCCAAGTTATTTTCTTTAGAAATACAACCATTCAGAACGCATTTAATTACAAAAATATTCTATAAATGACACCAATGGTGACTGGACAGATTTGAAAATGAATGAAATACAATGAATGTTTTATAATATATACAATGTTAAACGTTTATCTTACAGCTCAGCTGAAATTTAACCTCTAACTTATTAAGTTCCTTCAGTTGTATTATGCACACTATTAAAAAACTTCACCAGATTGTACTCGTTATGTTTTACATAGCAAACATGCTTAATCTATTTCCTTATTAATTCAAAGGACATTTTAAAATGAAATGGAATTTTTTCGTTATAAAAGTCAAAACACTGTTTATAAATTGTTAATTTATCGTTGTTTCGAGACAGTTGACTCATAATAAGTTCCGTGTTATGTTCTTTTACTTCTGGTTCTGCTTTGTTTATAGTTGAGGTTTATATAAAAATTCTGGTTATTTCGTTAACAAAGGTATTGATCTTTTTCATACACGAAAGGTAAATTAAACTCTTGGTGGTTATCTAATGGTTTAATGTGAGGGTCTCTCTCTCTCTCTCTCTCTCTCTCTCTCTCTCTCTCTCTCTCTCTCTCTCTCTCTCTCTCCACGCCTTACTCCCCCCAATCTTCTCTTTACTTTTCCAAAAAAAAAAATGTTAACATATTTTCTGGATAGATATTGCAAAATTTGAAAATTTTAACTGTATGACTGAATTCGTCATTTTGAACGATAAGATGTTTAATTCAGTTGCAATTTTTATCAAATGCTCTTTAGAAAACACGATTGATGCGTACAGTTGGTAGTACGACGTCATTAGGATGTGTGCCACTTCTGACAAACACAGGTTTCATCAAACCCGGGTTACTCTCATTAAATCGCCAAGGTGAATGCTTCCGCCTAATCGTCGTTCCACTTCAGCGATCAAGTGTACACGAATGTTAATTTTTTTACAATAATACAGTTTTATTTTCTGCGATGTAAATCCCTACACTGACGCTATAAAGTTTTTTAACAGTCTGAGTTCTATTCCGTTTTCCTTATCCAAAAAGTCACACAAACACAACCTTGAATGAATGATCACCATTACACAGTTCATCACTTATAAAACCATAATACATTGATCTACCCAGTTAAAATTGTAACGAAGTGCACAAAACTTGCAAAGAAAAGCTGAACAATCTTGTTTATTATTCCATAAGAAATGATGCACACTGACGTTTTTAGTGTGTGAATAAAAAATCTACCCGTCATACATGTATAGGTAAATAACAAAATTCAATCAGTTTTTAACAATATTAAAGGTTTGAATTTCAGGAAAAAAATGTTAGCTTTACAAGATTTTAGAGTTTATTTAATACATGACATGTAAGATAAATAAAAGCAAAAATGACTGTATATATATGTACATATTTTCTGCAAGTACTTAAACATATAAAGATACATATAAAAAAAAATGTCATAAACATTCTACTTTATGCATTTTGTATTATTGCATTCTTCATGTAAAAAATAAAGGCGAGCTTAAAATGTAATGACTTCTTTTTTGCCTTGCTAAATAAGTTTGTTTTCTTGGGGGGTGGGGGGGGGGGCAAAAAGTCATTCGAAAACGATCAGTTGAAATTCAATTTAATTTATTTCCATAAAGTTATTCATTTTGTCAGAATACAAAAATTAAAAAATTATATCAACATTCCATAAATTACACCATCTTAATATTTCAAGGTTTGCGCAGTATTACAGAGTCTTTTAACAGCTGAGTTTCACTAAACGGAGATATACATATGTATGAAGTCTCATAAACTATCGTTTCATGCTAGAGTTACATTTTATTCGCGTTGTCTTTCTCCTTATATATCTAGGAGTCAGATACCATTCACTGTTAAATAGAAAGCCGTTGCGAAGGATCTACCGTTCTTGGATTCATTTTGTCTTTAGTTATCTGGTAGAAGTTTCTTTTAAGGTAACGTATCTTATATAATAATATTTACATTTTCCAGTGTCTTTGCCTGTGATAATAATACTACGTATCGATTTTGTACTGTAAAACCCATAACTTCACATGAAGCCAAATTGAGGCGCCAGCGGGGTGCTTATTTATATTTAATCATTTAATCGTACAATGGCTTAAAATCATATAAGTAATTAGAAATTTTTCTTTTAATATTATGAGGTGATAATTTCGGTGCGTGATCAAATCTATCATTATTGGATAATAATGACCAAATGACGCCCCGACCAAAATTATCACCTCAAAATACTTAAAGAATGATTCCTTATTCCTTAAATAAATGTGAGAGCGCAGTAGATTATATGCAGCTATATCTATACTACTATATAAGAATAGACTCAAATTTTTGGTTTCTAATACCGAAAAATCGGAAGAGTACTGTCTTTTGTTTCATGTATTTTAAACATCATTGGTACTTGAAGATTACCAATTTGGTTGTTTTTTTTCAATCAAGTTTCGCTAATTAATAATCGACGAATATTCCTAAAAAAAATTACAGAAATCATCTGAATTCTTTTAATATTACGATCTTGCGCATGCGCACTACATTCACGCTAAATCACGGGAGGCTCTTTAGTTTATGTTTCCACAATGTATAAACTCAGAAACGAAAATACAAATACGTGAAAGTTCTAATGGTAAATTTGTCTTCCAACAATTTGTTGGAATTCCCATGGGTACCAATTGTGCCCCATTGTTAGCAGATCTATTTTTGTATTCTTATGAAGCAGAATTTATTCGAAAACTTGTACGTGAAAAAAAGAAATCACTCGTTGTGGCATTCAGCTCAACATTCAGGTATATCGACGACGAATTATCAATTATCAATTTATATTTCTATACTAACGTCGACTCGATATATCCCAGTAAATTTGAAATAAAAGATACCACAGAGTCTGCGTCATCTGATTCATATTTGAATATTTTACTGGAAATGGACATTGATGGTCACCTGCATATTGTGTTTTTGTCTCTCAATTGATTCGATACGCAAGGGCATGCTCTTCGTATGAACAGTTTCTAAGGCGAAGCAATCTACTAACAAACAAGTTAATAAAACAGGACTATCAACAGTCTCGTTTGAAGTAAGTTCTGTGGTCGATACAACGACGATACAATTTTCCACTGGCTCGCATGCTGACTGACGTTTTTCATACTAATTGTTAGACCTTAATTTATCACCTACTTGTCTACGGACTTTTCCGTTTTTGTCTTTTTTTCCCGATTACGACAAAGAGCACACGGCGGGTGTGACCGGTCAGCAGAGGATGCTCACTCCTCCTAGGCACCTGATCCTACCTCTATCTATTTGGAGGTCCATGTTGCTCTGCTTTGAATCTGTATTTCGTTTCATGGATTTTTGAGATGGTTCACGGTTTGCTATTGTCATTTTTTCATTGCTTTAATTTATAATCTGTTCATCAAAGAAAATACGTGATATAACTCTAACACAGTGCATTTACTATGAAAAATCCCCAAGAGTTTCGAAAGTCAACATGGTGTGTAAATTTGAAGTTAGTAAAAAAAACGTTTGCTAGCAGAATTAAATTTTTAGATGAAAGGTATTTACAGCCTCATGTAAGCCTTCTGTCTTACGGATCCAATTGAGGGTCAGCTCAAACTTAGTGATGACAAGTACAGTATTTCTTTCTCAAGCGGTTTTATTAAAGCGTGATCGTATAGTTAAACAATTAAAAGCAGCCCGAATCAAGAGTCTAAGAATCTCTATAAGCGGAATCTATCTCTCATTTCACATGGGTATATATAAGGTTTTACTTATGATGGACAATTTTGACTAGTTCGGCCCATATACGACGATCATTAGTGAATATTTAGTGTTCAAAATTAAGATTAATATTTTATTCCTAAATAAAGTAACAAAACCGTCAAAACTGCCAATCAAAGAGTCTGGATGCAGGATTTGAGACTCCGAGTCCTGGGTCTCAGAGTCCCCCACCTAGTATGAGGCATCACTTACTCATAATACGTTCATTCATACATGGCATAAATGGTTACAAAGGTTAATATATAGAATACTACGGAAGCCCGTTGGTGCCACGTAGGAAAAATATTTTATCTGGCGGCCGCCAGATAATTATTTGGCGGCCGCCACTTATTATCTGGCGGCCGCCATATAATTTTCTGGCGGCCGCCACATAATTATCTGGCGGCCGCCAGATAATTATTTGGCGGCCGCCAGATAAAACCTGACTTCCTGATGCGCGTGCATGTTTTAATGGGAGCTTTTTAGGGAGTTGAGGAAACACTCTAATTTATTAGTTTTATTAATTATTTCTGAAACTTGACATTAAATATCAATTGCAGAGCTTAGGATTTTGAAAAACTGGTTGAGTTGAATGTATAGAAGACTTTGTTGTTAGAATCTAGAATGAATTTTATATTACTTTGTGCCTTGTATTATACATGTATGTTGTAAAAAATGGTATTCTAGAGTTGATTCTGAACTTTTAAAACTGAACTTGACACCAGTTCAGGAAATCTTAACATTAAAAAACCTTAACTTGAGAGGAATTTTATGTAAACATGTATAAGTAAAGGAACTCACTGCCTTCTATGTGTTTTAATTTTGGTACAAGAATTTACCAACGCAGATTAAAGCCAGCTTTATTGACCACGACAGCTAGTACATGCAATATTATCACGAGAGCAGATCCATCTATGACTTAATAAGGATAAACTAGGATAAGTGTGTACTAGCATTCGTGGCCATAAAAATGAAACTATTTAACTGACTGTGTTGTTAAACTCTTATTCCAAATCACATGAAAGGTAGTACAATAAAAAGACCGTGATCGGCCACGGTCTCTCTGGGTAAATCAAAGTACTGAGAGTACTGAAAGGCGGGGTCTTGGAAGTTTGAATTTGTGATTGTTCACGTTTTCCTCCATTATGTTCGAAAAATTATGAGTTTGAATTAGTTGTTTCAATCTACATGTAGTACTGGTATTGTACCAGTTATCGACTAAGACCAGTTATCGGCTAAACTGAGAGTTCGGGATTATAGTGCGCGACTATCCGAGATTTTTTTAATTTGGTCGTCTGCTCCGAATAAAGAAACGTAAGTTTGCTTGAAAACTTTCTTGAATATCCTGTGAACATTAGCTTAAACGATCATTGTTTACCTGTTGATTTACATCTTTGCACTTTCAGCAGTGGGGGAAGTGACGTAATAAGTTAAAAATAGACTATGACTTCTGTAATACGTTGTTATATATCCCTTCTTTGATTTGACATGCAATATCGATGCATACAAACAAAAGGAAATCGCTGAATTATGAAAGATTCATATCGCAGTTAAACGCCTGATTCGACAACCATGTTTGAATATTCAGTACGATTTTGTGTATTACCGCATGATACCAAAGTATTAATTTTATTTAGAGTTTTGTTTATGTGTCATAACCCTTACGACCTTTAATCTGACCCCACAAAGGGACATAATTCAAATTACAATTTGCAGAGAACATAAAATTAATTGCATCGATAAAATCAACAAACCAGTACATGCATGCCACTCTATTTAATTAACTTGAACCTGCATAAAATGCACAGTTATCAAACTGTTTTAAAGGTAATGAAAGACAATAGATATTTTTTTTTAAATTGTAATTATATAAACAAAAATAAGAAAAATATATTAAGTCCCATATCCAATTCTTCGCCATCTGTATTGCCCCCGTAAAATAACGTTGCATTCATATATTTTAATATTTATTTGTGTATAAAAAAAAAAAAGAGAAACATGAACAAAAGAAAAAGACACCAGTACCAAGAGGAATGCTTCCATCGGGCTGTGAGTGATGTAAGAACAAAAAAGTTAAATACTTATCAGGCTGCTCGAGAATACCAAGTGCCTACGTCAACTGTGTTTGACCACATAAAAGAAGAAAACAAGATAGAGAGATCAACGCCAGGTCCACCACGTATGCTTACCGAGGACGAAGAAGTGTCTCTATTAAATTACATTAAACATATGGGAACAAGAGGTTTCCCCGTGTCGAGAAAACTATTGAAGGTCTCTCTTTTATTCATAAAATTATGTTGCTAAAACATAAGTACACGATTTCTTAAAATTATACATTATTTTATACACCAATTTCTACTTTTGAATATTTTGAAGGGATCAGTCCAGTAAATTTTCTTCAATATTTTTTTTTAATTCAATTTAGTCGTTCGTGGTTGCAATAGTTAAAGAAAGTGGACGAAAAACATTGTTCAACCTAGAAAATGGTCCTTCAAAATGGTTTTTCAAAAGACATCCCGACATTTCGGAAAGAGTTCCCGAGGTGCTAGATAATTCTAGAGCTAGAATGTCCAACTGGACTGTCACGAACCAGTACTTCAATCTTTTGAATAAAACTGTTGAAGACTTGGGCCTTAAGGACAAACCTGCACAGATATTCAACTGTGATGAAAGCGGATTCAGCGGTACTTTAAAAATGCTGACTCATATTGCATGACTATTAAAATACAATTCCATGGACTAAAGAACTGAAGATAATAATACAATATATATTTAAAAGAAAAAGAAAAACTAGGGTCACACCAATTTAATTTCATATTTGTAGGACATCAGATGAAAACAAGTACTTAACATGGAAGGGGAAATTAAATAGAATTTTCAATTAATTAACGTGATTTTTTAAATATTACTTTATTTTGTTTTCTTTAAATATGAGCGCGTGAGTCCGACGCATGAAATTAAATTGGTATTGCCGAGTGGATGAAATAGCGGTATTTACACATGTGATATTAAAAAATACAAAATTTCCCTCAATTACAGGTAAAGAAAAATGTCGAAAGAAGGTTTTGGTTGGTAAAGGCACACATGCGTACCAGCAGTCAAATCTTGGACACTCGCATTGTACAGCGCATGTTTGTGTCGCAGCTGACGGCACGGTGCTTCCAACTTGCATTATCTTTGAAGGAGGTCTGCTCCACAGGAATTTTACGGACGGGATTCCTCCAAGCTGGTTGGCGAGATTTTCGAGTTGTGGTTCAATAATATTTGTCTGCCGCACTGCGGAAGTAGGAGACCAGTTCTTCTCATCTTCGACAACCACGATTCCCATATCTCACTGTCCCTTCCTAAAAAGGCAATGGCTAACGACGTCCATGTCATGGGTTTGCTGCCACACACAACCCATATTCTGCAACCCCCCGACGTTTCCATTTTTGGCCCTTTGAAACAAAAGGTAGCATCACTTGCGGCTTCTGTTGGATACGTTAATCCAAATGCCATAATAGGAAAGGCTATGTTCCCAATGTTTCTGAGGTACAGAATCACGAATATATGAAGCAATGTAGATATTGTTTCTAATACCGGTACAATATATAACAGACACGTAGCATCGATTTTGAAAAGGAGGAGGGGGGGGGGGCGCAGACTCGCCAAAACAATATTGACAAATAATAAAAGAATGAATTTACAACATCTATAAACCATGAAAATCCTTATCCGTGGGGCGGGGGGGGGGGGGGGGGGGGGTGATCAAAGGGAAAATCTATAAGTCGGACGGTATCTGTTATACAAGGTTTATGGAAACTCCGAAAAATCTCAAATTGTTGATTTGTCTACCGATCACAAAATAAATAAATATAACGATTTAAATTATATACCTAAATATAGTTGTTTTGATTTTCCTGGTTAGTTGTAGTTTTTTAAAATTTTTCTTGGGGTCTTATTTTACATAATATACTGGTACCGTACCAGTTATCGGCTAAGACCAGTTATCGGCTAAACTGAGAGTTCGAGTTTATAGCAGGGGACAATCCAAGATTTTTTAATTCAGTCGTCTTTTTCGGATAAAGAAAAGTATGTTTGCTTGAAAACTTTCTTGAATATGTTTTATACATGAGCTTAAACGATCATTGTTTACCGCTGATTTTACATCTTTGCACTTTCAGCAGTGGGGAAAATGACGTAATAAGTTAAAAACAGAATATTACCTCTTTGTGATACGTTATTATATCCCTTCTTTGATTTGACAAATAATATCAATACATATAACATGTATAAACAAAAGGAATTCATTAATTTCCGAGAGATTCGTAGCGCAGTTGAACGCCTGATTGCATAATTATGTATTGAATAGTGTACGATTTGGTGAATTACCGTATGATAATAAACGAATAATTTTATGAGTTTTGTTTATAATGTATCACAACCCCGACTACTTTAGCCTGACCCACAAGGGACATAATTCAAATTTCATTTAGCAGAGTATAGATTCAACATGTACAGGGATTTTACTATGTCATTATCACGAAGCCGATAACAATACAGTAGATCGTAAAAACTAGGCAAATTCGGGGCCTGATAAAAATCACAAAACAAGATGTTTGCGGTTCTAAAAAATGATATAAACTAACAGATTGATAAATAAGGAGTTCAGTATTTAAAATATGGCAAGTTTTATCCAAAGATATCACGAAATAAGAAAATACGAAAAGAAAACATTAAATTTTAGCCGATAACTGGTACAGTGCCAGTACCGATGTGTCAATTTTCTACAATTATGAAGAACAGTCCCGGTCGGGATTTAGCAAAATTATGACAAATTATCAGGCAATTGCAAAAAGCCGAACTTTAGCATACTACATGTAGATTAAAACAACTAATTCAAACTCAGAATTTTTGGAACATAATGGAGGAAAACGTGAACAATTACAAATTCAAACTTTCAAGACCCCGCCTTTTAGTACTCTCAGTACTTTGATTTACCCAGAGAGAATGTGGCCGATCACGGTCTTTTTATTGTACTGCCTTTCATGTGATTTGGAATAAGAGTTTAACAACACAGTCAGTTAAATAGTTTCATTTTTATGGCCACGAATGCTAGTACACACTTATCCTAGTTTATCCTTATTAAGTCATAGATGGATCTGCTCTCGTGATAATATTGCCTGTACTAGCTGTCGTGGTCAATAAAGCTGGCTTTAATCTGCGTTGGTAAATTCTTGTACCAAAATTAAAACACATAGAAGGCAGTGCGTTCCTTTACTTATACATGTTTACATAAAATTCCTCTCAAGTTAGGGTTTTTTAATGTTAAGATTTCCTGAACTGGTGTCAAGTTCAGTTTTAAAAGTTCAGAATCAACTCTAAAATACCATGTTTTACAACATACATGTATAATACAAGGCACAAAGTAATATAAAATTCATTCTAGATTCTAACAACAAAGTCTTCTATACATTCAACTCAACCAGTTTTTCAAAATCCTAAGCTCTGCAATTGATATTTAATGTCAAGTTTCAGAAATAATTAATTAATAAAACTAATAAATTAGAGTGTTTCCTCAACTCCCTAAAAAGCTCCCATTAAAACATGCACGCGCATCAGGAAGTCAGGTTTTATCTGGCGGCCGCCAAATAATTATGTGGCGGCCGCCATTATTACTTATTAGGTTAGTTATTGACTCACTACGGAAATATATTGGGTTGATCAATCTCATAGATGGCGAGGCGAAGCCGAGCCGTCTATGAGATTGATCAACCCAATATATTTCCGTAGTGAGTCAGTAACTAACCTAATAAGTGTTTTGTTTTCCCGAGGACTATCAAGCGACATATTCATTCACAAATAGCGGTGATCTACGCAAAGCCATGTACAAGATGCCTTACATCTCGTCCAATTAAACTCATTTAAACTCTTCAAAATTATCAATACCACCTTTCAAATACGCTTAAAAAATCTTTGCATCAGCCATATTACTTACAATGTTTTGTTGCTATTCAATTTTAAACTTCTGCAGGGATTTGAGCAAATTTAGACGCTGCCATTTTGTTCTGCTCCAGACACAACAATGTGACGTCAATATTCAAAGGGCAACTACTCTAGTTTAAAAAATAATTCCAAAGGGCCACTACTCTAAATATTTTAATGACTTACTAAACACGATTTCTGTGTTAAATAATATGAAATATCGAGATGAATAGGTGAGGCGGCGGCCAATGACGGCCATATTGCCTAATATTAATCCTCACAGAACCTACATAGAGATATATGAGGCAATCACGTGCCATGTTTAATCCAATGAAAATGTGACATTTCAGTCCGAGGGAAAACAAATAATTATGTGGCGGCCGCCAGAAAATTATATGGCGGCCGCCAGAAAATTATGTGGCGGCCGCAAGATAATAAGTGGCGGCCGCCAAATAATTATCTGGCGGCCGCCAGATAAAATATTTTTCCTACGTGGCACCAACGGGCTTCCGTAGAATACACAATACATGACTCAATATAGAGTACTAGAGCTATCGTTGCTGACACTGAATCGCCAAATTTGACACTTGTTTTTAACTCTCAATTTGGATATTATTATGCCCGTATTATTCACCTGGTTTAATAATATTACTTATTAGGTTTGTTACTGGCTGTTTAAAGAAATTTGTGGGGTCGGTAAAGTCCATAGAAGGCGAGGCGGAGCCGAGCCTTCTATGGACTTTACCGACCCCACAAATTTCTTTAAACAGCCAGTAACAAACCTGATAAGTGTTTTGTTTTGTCGAGGACCTAAAGTTTGATATGTAAACAAACGTTTGTGTAGAAAATCAGTACAAATAACGTTACGTCCGCCATGTTGCCCTATAAATTTTGACGCTTGCCTTTTAAAGAAATTTGTAAGGCAGCCACGTGACGCGTTTCATCCAATGACGTCGCGACATTCTAGTCCGAGGCAAAACAACATCATTTAGTAATACTACACATTGCTACAAGAGTCATATAGTTCATTCTGTTATTATCATCATTAACACTATTCAGTGCGCAGCACCTAGGTACACATAAATACATAGTGACCATTATGTAATACTATCAATTCAAGGTCATAGCATGGCTATCTGTTTACATACGTCCCCCAAACAAAAGAAATATCCCGAAGGGAGATTTCTCATGCATGGCGCCCGGAATAGGAAAGCGTCCTTGATCTACCCTTGATCAGACGAACTTTCTAGTGACATACCAGTCAGAACATCTATGTTAAGAGATAGTATCAAGTGACATGTTTCCACCTCCGGCTTGGAACATCATTCATCTACAAAAAGAAATCTATAACCAAGATGTATACATGTACATAAAACCATATGGCTTGATTATATTGCATTACAATCATGAAAACAATAATGAATAAAGTATGACAATAATGACCAAGATGAAATAACCATAGTTGAATATAATCGTAATTCATCATCAAAGTAATACTAAGTATGGTTAAGCCTGATGTCACATATATATACAAAGCCAGTGCATGCTTGTAAGTTCACCAAAATATCTCTTCCTTCTTAGGGGTGAGGTTAGCGTCATAGGTTCGGAGTCAATCGGTTTCTTCCGGAAGTTCTCCAGAGTGAATCACCAAATGCGAGATTTATATTAGCACAATATAACGCACATTTCTACTTTTACACAATTCACATTTTTAATTTTCGCTAAATTTCACAATCCTTTCACCAGGAAAACACAACTTTTTCGCGGCTGTAGATTAATTATTCATCCATCATCGGCACCCGTGGATAGAGGGTCGGCGCGGATGGCGAGGCGAATTCTCGCGGACCGTCTCCTGCGTTCCTCTGTTGCGTAGACATCGCGGCCTTCTCTTCCAGGTATTTACGTGCCAGCTCTGGGTCCGGTCTATAGTATTTGGTCCATGGATATTCTTCATTGTTCTCCTCTCCAAGACATTGTTGTGCTAGTTTAGTCGAAATTGTCCCCGTGTTACTGGTCAATTTGCGAGTTGCGATTCTTCCGCTTCGTCGGGGTTTCTCTTGGATCCTAGTGTCTTTCGGGATTGGTTCAAGTTTAATAATGTCGCTAGAGGTCCTTTTCTCTGGATTCTCACAACAAAATACAGTGTCTTTGGAAGAACCTTTCTTATCTCCGTCACTACCTCTTTTTCGACAACCTGTCCAGCAACCACTACAGCAAATACCACCCCACTTTTTTAAAAATAGTTTTGCGTTTCTCAATACAAAGTCCTATCGTTATTGTTACTGCCAAAGCTAAACACACATAAAACCAGGGGCTTCCCACCCAAGACGAGGATTTCATGGGTTGCAAATTAATTAATGGCAATTCCGCCATTAGTGCATTCATAGGGAAATTTTAATATCTTTTAGTTTGTCAGGAATTTTTATTTGGCTAATTTCGGGGTGTCTGGTGTTTAGAGGGTTCCAAAGGGTGCATGTATCGATCTCATTGATAAATTTTTGGAAAGAATTGGTCATGTTGAACTGACTTTCTCTATTATAAAATGGCGGTAATAATAATGAACCGTGGAAACCCGAACAACCTTGTCCCATACTCAAGATGTCGATCGCAAAATTTGATTGTTTTTACCAATAATCTTAAATCTTTGTGACATGCAAAGGCCGTTTTTTCTTTGCTTGAATCTTCTAATTTCACTTGCCAATATCCACTCTTTAAGTCTAGCGCAGTGAAATATTTTGCCTTACCTAGTAAACATAGGATGTCATCAATCAGCGGTAGCGGGAATGATACTGGTTTCACTATCTTATATAAGCTTCTAAAGTCAACGCACATCCGGTCTGATCCGTCCTTTTTCTTCACTACTACTAAGGGAAATGACCAAGGCGATTGTGATCTCTCAATAATCTTTGCGTCCATCATTTCCAGTATAACCTTGTCATTTATCTGTCTTTTATTTAGGGGTACACGGTAGGGTCTGTTCTTTATTGGGTGGTGATCTCCAGTTTCTATCTTCATTTTAACAGTATCAGTCACTCCAAGATCACTGTCTTTCTTTGCAAATAAATCATTGTTTTTGCTCACAAGTCTCTTGATTGAGTGTTCAAATCTTTTAGGTACATCAATTTCTTCTTTTGTGTCTTGAGTAGTCTGTATTTCTGAGATTTCCTTCTGTTTTAATGAGGTAATTCGTCCTACTATTTAGCCTCTTGGAATTTTATAATTTTTGTTAGTTTGGTTAACGAAGATCATTGGAACTTTCTTATCTTTCCGAACTATACAAACGGCGTCTTTTAAATATAGTCCTGGGTCTTCCATAATGCAGTTATTGTCTATGCTGTTCACTTCAACCAAGTCACTTTTCTCCAGAGGAAAATTGTTATTTATTTTTCCATAACATACAGTCACCGTGTTTGGTCTCATAATAAGTTTCTTAGGTGTTCTTACAATAGTTGAGATGTGTAAATCTTCTTTAGGTTCCGCGTATACTTTACCATCAATACGCATGAGTCCAAGATCAAACTATAAACGAACATTGTTATTCTTGAGCCAATCACGACCGAGAATCATGTTTCGGTTGAGTCCCTTTGTCACATAAAGTTTGTGGTCTAAAGTAAATCCTGAAATCTTAAAGGAAATATTTACATACCCTATCGCAATTAAAGAATTGCCATTTGCTGCTTGTAAAGAGGGGATGTCGTTATTAAACAACTTGGGGCGGGGAAATAGATTTTCATACATTTTCTTACTAATTAGAGATACGGCTGCACCTGTATCTACCAAAGCTCTAAATTTATTTTTTCCTACTTTTAATAAACAGCTACTGGGGTTGTTAGTAAAATTAAATTCATATGTAGGTCTTTGTTTAAAGTTCTTTCTTCGGGTTTCAACGAAGGAAGAACGTCTTAGTTTTCCTGTTTTTGTTTGTCAAAATAAGAGCGCGATTTGAAATTTTGAGACGATCCCCTATTTACTTGGTCGCTAGATTTATATGTTCGGCCTTGACGATTTGATGGTCTGCCCTGATTTTGCTGCGCTCTTTGATAAATATGCGAGCCCCAATAATCTGCACGCACATGACCTACTTTACCACAATTCCAACATTCCACAGGCGAACGGGGTTTCTGCTCTATATTATGGACAGGTTTGTTTATTTATTTGAGGACGGGACCTGACTTTGGGTTTATTTTGAGTACAAAATCGAGCCCTATGACCCGTCTGTTTGCATTTAAAACACCTACTATTACGCGCATGGTCAATTTTAATTGGTTCTACATGCCTTGTTTCTACTGAGGTAAGATTATCTGCTCTATCCTTTAATAAGGGAAGAGTAGTATCAACATTTGAAAGAGTTCGTCTGTTGTCATTACTTTGTACAATTTCTGTCATATTTAAGGTCGTCCGTTTCCAACGGAAGACCTTATAGTGATTGTAATGTTTCTTTTTAAGGTCTTCCGTTTCCAACGGAAGACCTTATAGAAATTGTAAGGTTTTTTATTATTATTTTTTTCCCAGTTTTTGTCCACAAGATTTCTCAGAGATGGCTTGATAGATTTACTTCAAGTTTTCAGGACTGATAGAAAATGATCATATCTTTAGGCGTTTTTTTCATTTTTTGAAAATTTATTTCCTGTCGTCCGTTTCCTGTCCCGCGTTAAAAAGCTTGTCACATCGAGATCTCAGAAATGAGAAAGACTTGAACATCCAAACTTTGAGGGATAATAGACCTATAGTCGTAGATGTGTTTAAACATTTTTGTTTTGTTCGTCGTAACTTCCGGTCGTCACCGGAAGCTCTTCAATTTTTTTTGTTTTTACGTATTTAATTTATTTTCAATAGAATAAAGATATTAGTATAGATCCTTATATATGTCATCTATGCAATGTTAAATAAACAAAAACATTCTACTTCCGGTGAGATATCTCGATTATCTCAGGTAGCTTTTTTAAAACATATTTTGTACCCGCAAGTTCTCAGGTACTGTACGTGATCAAGACACAAAACTTTCACCACTCATAGACAGTTGATTGAAGATGTGTTTAAACAGTTTCATTTTGTCCTCCGTCACTTCCGGTCCAAAGCGGAAGAGTTCAAACAAATCAAATTGTTAATCCGTTAAACTGGTTTTTTTTTTTATAGTTTAAGCTGTTTCGATGACTAATAATGTAAAATAGGAAAGTAAACAAGATATAAAAAAATTAAGTTTCATTAAGCACTTCCGTTTGTCCGTTTCCTGTCCCGAGACAAAAAACCTTATATCGACGAGATCTCAAAAACGGTAACGACTTCAACAACCAAACTTTGTAGAATTATAGACCTGTGTATGGACATGTGTTAACACTATTTTGTTTCATCCGGCGTAACTTCCGGTCGTCACAGGAAGAACGCAAAATTTTGATTTTTTAAAAATATGTTGGTTATTTAGCATGGAAGTAACATTTTGGTTATAAGAATACAAGAGGTCATCTACACATGGTAAAAAAACCAAAAATAAGTTCTACTTCCGGTGAGACATCTCAAATATCTCAGGTAGCCTTCTTTTAAAAAAACAAACTACCCTCAAGATCTCAGAAACTGTGAGAGATACAGACACAAAACTTGTATGGATAATGGACATTTGAATGAACATGTGTTTAACGGGTTCCATTTGGTCGTTCGCCACTTCCGGTTTTAACTCGAAGTGTTCAAGCAATAAGAGGTTTTTTTTCTTAAGCATTTTTTAAACATTTTACTCAATGTAATGAACAATAACGTATCATAGGTAAATGTACTAAACTACGTATTTTCAATTTCTTAATCACTTCCGTTCGATCGTTTCCGGTTCCGAGACAAAAATCTTTTCTAAGCGAGATATTATAACTAACAAAAACTTGAACATCCAAACTTTGAGGAAAGACAAGGTAATGTTTATTGTGTTTTGTATGATCCGGCGTAACTTCCGGTCGTCACAGAAAGTACTCAAAAAATGACGTTTTGTCTTTTTGTTTTGTTTATTTCTTGGGAATTCCTTTACAGTATAAATTATATCCATTTTCTGTTTACAAGAGAAATATATCTTTTGCACAGATTTATACATGAGGAACGGAAGACCTTTTTGTTGCTATAGCAACAAGAGTCTAGTTCAAAAATATAATTTGATGCGCAGAGACTCCTTATTTCAAGTTTTTAAAAAATATTAAAGTAAACGATTATTATTACAAGAAGCTATGTTTATAACTTTCTGACTTAAATATATAACGTACATGTATGTATATTTCTCAAAATATACTTTTTACAAATATTCAAGAGTGGTCTCTTAAATTGTTGAAAACAATTACTTTTTATTCTTCAAGTGACTGATTAAAACAAGTATAATTATGAATTTGAATTCGAGTCGATTTATTCTAAGTTATCAATTCTTGACTATTAACTTATTTCATTAGTTGATATATCTACAATGTAAATACCATAACCCAGTCACCCCAAAATAGTTCTCAATATATTGAATCAATCATTATTTATAATAATTGTATAAAATAATTACATTTAAATTGTCTATTTTGTAAGTGTTTGAGTTGAATACTAGTAATTAAAAGAAAAATGACATTGTAAATACTCCTCTCTTTTTCAATAATCACAAAGAGAAATACATGTAAATGTCTTTAATTATTTCAGACTTATAAATAATTGCCCAAATCTTGTAAAATCTGGATTCCGTTATGCACCAGGGTTTTTTTTATGGAAAAATAAAATGTTTTTCCTAAATGATACTAATCATAACTAAAATACTAATAAGACAACCGAGAAATGAAACTAATATTAGAAGGCAAATAACTAAGCAATTCATCATTCACTTTGTCGAAACTGATAAAAAGCCAAAAAAAAAATTGTGTATACTAGATTTAATAACGCACTCATTCTACGATTATATAATACTCGAGATTTTGATTCCGAAACAATTTATTTGAAAACAGTTAAGGAAGCTTGGTGGTCATCAAACAAGCCATGAAATCTATCTTAATTATTTAGATGTAATTTTTTAAACTATGGACTATGATTAAGTAAGGAAAATTTATACATCAAAACGATAGGAAAAAATGAGAAAGAGAGATTTGGAAGACAACAAACCATATATTTGATAAGAATTGTCTTTAGGCAGTATCAGTTGGGATGCTACAATGTATCAGACATATGCTTACATTAAACGCACGCGCAAGGTGAAGACCAACATTTCATCTGGCGACCGCCAGTCATTATTTGGCGGCCACCACTATATTGTATGACTGTCCTTTTTTACCTTTTTTTTTTACCAAAAGCAATCCATTTTGTGATAGATTTCGTTGTGTTCTGTTCTCGATATGCAAGTTGTCAATCAGGGTTGGGGTCAATTACTTTGAAATAAGGAATAAGGAATCATTCTTTGAGTATTATGAGGTGATAATTTTGGTCGGGGCGTGGTCAAATCCAATTAAGCCCGAAGGGCTTTATGATAGATTTGATCACCCCCAGACCGAAATTATCACCTCATAATATTCAAAGAATGATTCCTTATTACTTATATTTATATTTTTAAGCCATCGTACGATTATATATTTAAATATTAATAAGCAAACCCAGCTGGCGCCTCAATTTGGCGTCATTTGTTTAATAGGTTATGTAGTACAAAATCGATATATAGTGTTATAGGCAACGACAATGGGAAATGTAAATACGTATATGTTATTAAGTACTTTCAAATACATTGATAAATTTGTCAGTTACTTGCAAATACAATTACATTGGGTTTTTTCAAATATAATTAATAACTTTCAATTACTTTGACAAAAGGAATTAATTACAATTTAATTACTTTAGTTTTTATTTTTAAAAAATCTTGAGAACAATTACTTGCATAAATAGCATTACGATATGGCTTTATGTGTGGTAATTTTTTGAAAGATTGGAGTTCTGTTTAATCATCATTTATACAAAAGGTTTCTTGACATAAAATTCTTCCAGTACCATTGAGTTCATGTTTGGCTCTAAGGAAGATCTTCTATATAGTGGAATTTTATTTGTGTAAACATGTTTTTATGCAAAAAAATAAAAACAAAAAAAATTGGCAATGTACCCCATCTCTGTATAGAAAGTTGTAAGTATAAATCACAACAATTCGATATTTAGAATTAGACTCCCTTAAATCCTAAAATATTGGGGTTCTTGGGAATGAAAAGGGTTCACACCTGAACAAAATTAGACATTTACCTATTGTCCTGGGCAGTATCTCATGTTGTATAAACATATTAAACATTATAAGACATTTAATAATTGTCTAAACAAAAGCCTATGCCAAGCAGGTAAACAAAATAAGCAGCATTATAAGACACCTATTCTTTAAACTTGGTTAAAAAGTAATAGAAAGATAATTGAAAAGTAATTGAAAATACATGCTATTTTTGGAATGTATTTAAATACATTCAATTACTTGTAATTGAGGACAGGATCAATTACAAATTTCTTCCAATTACTTTGAAACTTGGTTAAAAAGTAATAGAAAAGATAATTGAAAAGTAATTGAAAATACATGCTATTTTTGGAATGTATTTAAATACATTCAATTACTTGTAATTGAGGACGACAGGATCAATTACAAATTTCTTCCAGTTACTTTGAAATATGTAATATATTCGAAATTACGCTCAATTACAAATACTTTTATTATTATATATTTATTACAAATACCCTATCCCTGTTGTCAATAATTCGTTTACTATGGAAACTTTTGTCTTTAATTGTTTAGAACTAATTTGTATTTTTTAAACCCGACCGCGTTTACCGATGGTAAAGCATATTAAACTTATGCAGAGATTCAGTTGATATCATCAAACAGTCTGAAAAGCCAAATCAGATATCAATGATAAATCAAACGCAGCAGCTAAAATCATCATTGACAGATATGAAATAATAACTCTAAATCAGATTGAAAAAAATAATCAGCATTTAATCGGGTGGCGTTTTTAAGATTACAAAAGAAAAATGAGGTGCCAGGAATGTTTCAACGAGGTAGGAACCATCATCCACATATTGAATGGTGAACAAAATCGAAAGCAATTCTTAATTTCAGGGGGGAAATACTTTATAAAACGTGTGAAAAATTGTCTGCATTAAATTATTACAAGGGTTGATAATTGCTTCCATTTTTATAAACCTGAAGGAAAACTGGGACAAAGCAATCTACCTACTTGTCAAAGGCTGGAAAGAAACAAAGAAGGATCTTTTGCAGTGCACGCCGTGGATGCGCGGTAAAAAACTCCTAGCACGTCATGAGCGCTCGGCGGAGACTCAGCGAGAGCGCAGTTAATCGCCAAGTAGAACTCCGTGGAAACGCAGTTACACGCCGTGGGAGCTCCATAAGAACGCCTCAGTACGCCGTGACATATACACTTCTAAATTTTCAAATAAGACTGTGCATTTTTTCTGAATTTTCCGTGCGATCCTACGGCGATTCCATGAATTTTACAACGCCGTGAACACGCCGTGGGGACGCAGCTTGGTGTGACAGGGCCTTTAGGTAACACTATCTGTGCAATATATTACGGATGCATTGAAAATTCTTTCATTCTATTAAAGAATAAATAAATATGTTTTATTGATTGATAGTTTCCTTTATTCATTTTTACACATTGTTTACTACAATGTTAAGTTCATGCATTTAGAAGTCCATGCAGCCGCCTGAATGCCTCGATCGGAAAGCAACCGACTGTAACTTTCTCCACTGGTATATATACCCTAGTGCCAGATGAGGAGCAATCATAACTAATATGGCGACCAAATGCCTTTATGAATTCATATCAGCTTTAACACACATGAAAAAATACACTCAAATTAACAGTAAATTATTTGATTATGAAAGATATAATGATTAATAAACTGAACACATGTCAAATAAGCAAAAATTTTTTAGTTTGGGGAGTAAAAAATGAATATCTAAAAAATACAATTCAGTAAGTAACAACAAAAGCTCCTGCGGGATTCGAACTTCGATGTACGGATCACAAACCCAACACTTTACCCGTTTGGATCAGAGGTCAGCCATTTCGTGATGATGTGTTAAACCACCTTAAAGATTATCTCCATGCTGTGAAACGTCTCAATAAATGTGAAATATTTTTGTAAAAATACAATGTATTTCTTTTTTTTAATGATGGTCAGGTATATTATATTTTGGTCATTTATTGTAACTGCGGTACTGCTCAAAAGAAAAATGTAGTTTAGAAAAGCCAGAGATGTTAGATAATAAAATGTGCAAACAACGATTGATGAGCCGTATTTATAAATTTATTTCTATTTATCCTGCAAAATAATACTTGCAGTATGAAGAAAATCAACTGCAAATAACATCTCTTGCAATTGTACCGGTAATAAAATACACATTGTCTATTTTCTTGTGTGCCTGATTTCATGTCGTTTCTTGAATTCTTGCCGTTTCACTAAATAAATGAAACTGGACCAAGTTTTTGTAGAGGAATATCCCCCAAAGAGGACACAATGTTCAGTAGCAATACAGGTAATTACAGTTTCAAGAGTGACACAATGTATGTACTCATATTGAAATCTCAAAGTATTGCACATGAAATACATTACACAATTATTACTGTGTAAAAATAATATTGTCTCTATCTTATATGACGAAGTGTGAACTCATTGTATGCTAGCTATTTAAATAGGAGATGTTAGATAGCATGTGCGTGGTAAAATAATTTTTTTGTAAGGTGTTTCATTATATCCCTGACACAGTTAATCCTTTGTCATTAGATTGTTTGCATAATTATTTATCTGTTGGTTTTTTTTTTTTACATACAAGGTTATTTTATTGAGTTAAATGTACCAATATTCACAACGTAATGGTTCACTATCTGTAAAATGAACACTTATTCTTTTCAAAGCAGAAAAAATTGCTGAATTAAGTTTAACGATTGGAATAATTATGCAAATTCAATACGACCCATCCATATGAGAGTTCTTGAAGTTTTGTGGGAAAATTGTCGAAACCTTTTCGGAAGAATAAATATATCGGTAATATGTTCGTTATGAAGATGAATTCAAAAATATATCATATGTTTTTATTTTCATGGATATTATCTATCATTTTAGGTACGTACTTGATTTGCATACGGGTTTGTAACATAAATAATTTTGATTTGTTTTGCGTTATTAATTAGATATATGTAATTAAGGTCTTCCGTTTCCAACGGAAGACCTTATAGAGATTGTAAGGTTTTTTATTATTATTTTTTTCCCAGTTTTTGTCCACAAGATTTCTCAGAGATGGCTTGATAGATTTACTTCAAGTTTTCAGGACTGATAGAAAATGATCATATCTCTAGGCGTTTTTTTCATTTTTTGAAAATTTATTTCCTGTCGTCCGTTTCCTGTCCCGCGTTAAAAAGCTTGTCACATCGAGATCTCAGAAATGAGAAAGACTTGAACATCCAAACTTTGAGGGATAATAGACCTATAGTCGTAGATGTGTTTAAACATTTTTGTTTTGTTCGTCGTAACTTCCGGTCGTCACCGGAAGCTCTTCAATTTTTTTTGTTTTTACGTATTTAATTTATTTTCAATAGAATAAAGATATTAGTATAGATCCTTATATATGTCATCTATGCAATGTTAAATAAACAAAAACATTCTACTTCCGGTGAGATATCTCGATTATCTCAGGTAGCTTTTTTAAAACATATTTTGTACCCGCAAGTTCTCAGGTACTGTACGTGATCAAGACACAAAACTTTCACCACTCATAGACAGTTGATTGAAGATGTGTTATAACAGTTTCATTATGTCCTCCGTCACTTCCGGTCCAAAGCGGAAGAGTTCAAACAAATCAAATTGTTAATCCGTTAAACTGGTTTTTTTTTTATAGTTTAAGCTGTTTCGATGACTAATAATGTAAAATAGGAAAGTAAACAAGATATAAAAAAATTAAGTTTCATTAAGCACTTCCGTTTGTCCGTTTCCTGTCCCGAGACAAAAAACCTTATATCGACGAGATCTCAAAAACGGTAACGACTTCAACAACCAAACTTTGTAGAATTATAGACCTGTGTATGGACATGTGTTAACACTATTTTGTTTCATCCGGCGTAACTTCCGGTCGTCACAGGAAGAACGCAAAATTTTGATTTTTTAAAAATATGTTGGTTATTTAGCATGGAAGTAACATTTTGGTTATAAGAATACAAGAGGTCATCTACACATGGTAAAAAAACCAAAAATAAGTTCTACTTCCGGTGAGACATCTCAAATATCTCAGGTAGCCTTCTTTTAAAAAAACAAACTACCCTCAAGATCTCAGAAACTGTGAGAGATACAGACACAAAACTTGTATGGATAATGGACATTTGAATGAACATGTGTTTAACGGGTTCCATTTGGTCGTTCGCCACTTCCGGTTTTAACTCGAAGTGTTCAAGCAATAAAAGGTTTTTTTTCTTAAGCATTTTTTAAACATTTTACTCAATGTAATGAACAATAACGTATCATAGGTAAATGTACTAAACTACGTATTTTCAATTTCTTAATCACTTCCGTTCGATCGTTTCCGGTTCCGAGACAAAAATCTTTTCTAAGCGAGATATTATAACTAACAAAAACTTGAACATCCAAACTTTGAGGAAAGACAAGGTAATGTTTATTGT
Source organism: Magallana gigas (assembly GCF_963853765.1). Classification (NCBI taxonomy): domain Eukaryota; kingdom Metazoa; phylum Mollusca; class Bivalvia; order Ostreida; family Ostreidae; genus Magallana; species Magallana gigas. The sequence goes on along the minus strand of NC_088858.1, from coordinate 45,196,482 downwards.
GTTTTGTATGATCCGGCGTAACTTCCGGTCGTCACAGAAAGTACTCAAAAAATGACGTTTTGTCTTTTTGTTTTGTTTATTTCTTGGGAATTCCTTTACAGTATAAATTATATCCATTTTCTGTTTACAAGAGAAATATATCTTTTGCACAGATTTATACATGAGGAACGGAAGACCTTTTTGTTGCTATAGCAACAAGAGTCTAGTTATTATTATTTTTTTCCCCTGTTTGTCTTGTGAATTTCTCAGAGATGTCTTCATGGATTTTTATAAAATTTTCAGGAATGACAGAAAATTAAAAGATCTCAAGGATTTTAATTAAAAATTTTCTAAATTCACTTCCGTTCGTCCGTTTCCTGTCCCGCGAAAAAAACCTTGTCACCTCGAGATCTAAAAAACGGTTAAGACTTGAACATTCAAACTTTGTGGGATGATAGACCTATTGCTGTAGATGTGTTTAAACACTTTTGTTTTGTTCGTCATAACTTCCGGTTGTCACCGGAAGCACATCAAAAATAATTTTTTTTACGCATTAAATTTCTTTTCCATAGAATTAATATATAAGAATACAATTATACATAGGAAATCTCTGCAATGTAATATCAACAAAAAAATTCTACTTCCGGTGAGATATCTCAATTATCTCAGGTAGCTTTTTTAAAACACATTTTGTACCCGCGAGATCTCAGTCACTATAAGCGATCAAGACACGAAACTTTCATGGATGATAGACATTTGATTGAAGATGTGTTTAACTTGTTTCATTTTGTTGATCGTCACTTCCGGTTCATACCGGAAGAGTTAAAAAAAAATCGAGCTGTTTATCAGTTTAACTGTTTTCCTTTGATATTTTTTAGTTAGATATATAAAAAATAATGTACAAAAGGCAAGTATACGAGAAATATTGAATACACATTACATTGAACACTTCCGTTTGCCCGTTTCCTGTCCAGAGACCGAAACCTTTATTTCGACGAGATCTCAAAAACAGTAACGACTTGAACAACCAAACTTTGTTGGATGATAAACCTATGTATGTACATGTCTTAACACTATTTTGTTTTATCCGGCGTAACTTCCGGTCGTCATAGGAAGTACACCCAAATTTGTTTTTTTTAAAATATTTTGGTTATTTAGCATTGAAGTAACATTTTAGCTATAGAAATACAAAAGGTCATCTTCACGTTGTAAAATAAAGATCTACTTCCGGTGAGGCATCTCAAATATCTCAGGTAGCCTTCTTTTTGAAAAACAAAGTACCCACAAGATCTCAGAAACTGTGATAGATCAAAACACAAAACTTATATAGATAATGGACATTGATTGAACATGTGTTTAACGGGTTTCAATGGGTCCTACGTCACTTCCGGTTATTACTCGAAGCATTTTAAAACATTTTGCTCAATGTGATGAACAGTAACGTACGTAGGTAAATGTATTAAAATATCTACTTTCCATTTCTTAAATCACTTCCGTTTGTTCGTTTCCGGTCCCTAGATAAAAACCTTTTTTCAACGAGATATTATAACTAACAAAAACTTGAACATCCAAACTTTGAGGAAATACAAAATGTACATGTATCCATTTTCTGTTTACAAGATAACTGGATTTTGTGTGCAGATTGATACACGAGGAACGGAAGACCTTTTTATTGCTATGGCAACAAGAGTCTAGTTGATCCTCTTATTGCTAGCCTCTGTCTCAGATTTTGTTTTCGCATTGCTATTTGAATTGCGGATTCTAAATCTTTAGGGTTTTCTCGCAAAATTTTCATTCTGAGGTAGTCGAATGTCAACCTGTCACAAAAGATATCTACTAACTGTTGTTGTACCAAAGGTTCTTTTAGTCTGTTATTACTGTAGGCGTCTTCTGCGATTTGCAATAGTCTCTCGGCGAACAACTGAACACTTTCATTTGAATTTTGTCGAGTCTTACGCATTACTGCTAACGCGTGTTGGGGATCTGTTATTTCTAAGGGATTCCTTAAGATCGTTCCAAGATGGGATTTCTTCAGACGCATCTGTTTCATCTAAATACCTTTTAATATAATTCCCAACTGAACCCTTACTCGTTATGTATGCAAGCATGGGAATCTAATGACCTTGTTTCCCAGACATAACACTGTACTTTTCAACTTCTTTTATCCACTGTTTAAATTTTTGAGCATCTCCCTCAAAAGGAGTTGCAGAAGATAGGGGCACTGAGAGTGCGGCTGTTATAGCTTTAACTAGACCAATGAAAAAATATTTATCATCATCCTGATCTGGGACTCGGTGTCGAGGTTCACGAGTTTCATACGGCCAAGCATCATGATATGTTTCAAAAGTATTTTGTATAATCTGTTCTTTTTCTGAGGACTTTTGACCTGTTTCTTGCCCTTTATTTTCTTTGTTCTGACCCAACCCCGCGAATTGTTTTTCTAATTGCTCCATTTGGTTTGTAAATTCTTTTTTATCAAACCCATCACCTGTCGTCATATTGGTTGCTTAGAAAAAGTTGTTTACTTCGAGATAGCTATGAGAGACATATAGAAATGGTTCTTACCTTATTCTGTTTTGAACTTCGCTAAATCCTGGTCACGGCACCAAGAAAGTTCATGTAAGCCTTCTGTCTTACGGATCTAATTAAGGGTCAGCTCAAACTTAGTGATGACAAGTACAGTATTTCTTTCTCAAGCTGTTTTAATAAAGCGTGATCGTATACTTAAACAATTAAAAGCAGCCCAAATCAAGAGTCTAAGAATCTCTATAAGCGGAATCTATCTCTCATTTCACATGGGTATATATAAGGTTTTACTTATGATGGACAGTTTTGACTAGTTCGGCCCATATACGACGATCATGAGTGAATATTTAGTGTTCAAAATTAAGATTAATATTTTATTCCTAAATAAAGTAACAAAACCGTCAAAACTGCCAATCAAAGAGTCTGGATGCAGGATTTGAGACTCCGAGTCCTGGGTCTCAGAGTCCCCCACCTAGTATGAGGCATCACTTACTCATAATACGTTCATTCATACATGGCATAAAAGGTTACAAAGGTTAATATATAGAATACACAATACATGACTCAATATAGAGTACTAGAGCTATCGTTGCAACACAGAATCGCCAAATTTGACACTTGTTTTTAAACTCTCAATTTGGATATTATTATGCCCGTATTATTCACCTTGTTTAATAACATCATTTAGGAATACTACACATTGCTACAAGAGTCATAGAGTTCATTCTGTTAATCATCATTAACACTATTCCATGCGCAGCACCTAGGTACACATAAATACCATAGTGACCATTATGTAATACTATCAATTCAAGGTCATAGCATGGCTATCTGTTTACACTCAGAATAGTTTTTTATGAATGATATTTTCAATGCAACTTCGTTGATTTTCTTCAAAATCGATTCTGCAATGTTCTGCTACATTACGGGTATATGGGAGGCATTTTAGCTGTGATGAATGCCTGTCCCCGAGAAACAGATTATTCTAACTAAGCAGAGTGTAGTGAAATTAATAGCATCATTGTAGCTTGGTTATCTAAATGTCAACAATACGGTGTGTCGATGTATCTATTTGTAAATGTCCGATATCATATGCAATGTCGATCCGAACACGCACTGGTCAAAGTCTAGTTGTATAAAATACTATTTTATACTTTAGTTCGTTGTATAGTTTGGTTCATCAACACAATACATCGGTTTACACATTACCGGTATTAGCTAGGCAAACTAAAATGAAAACTTTAATTGCGTACAACAGCCAAAAATGTCATGCATGTCTATATTTAACGGGTATATACTGCAAAATACAGGGTTTTTTTAAGCAATGGAAAGTCACTAGTACCGTTATACATAGGTATATTTAATCTAATATGAACTTGGAACAGTATTAAAATGAAATTTATTCAAATACGTATTACATGTGCATTCACGATGACTTAAATTTCATTACCAAAAAAGGGGCATGGTAACGATTTTGGTCAAATTCTGTTTTTCTTATTTACAATGGTTTAGAATTGCATTTCTAATGATCAAACAAAATTTGAGTCATCTTTAGATTTATAAGCAAGATACAGGGCTCACAATTCTTTTTCATGTAAACAAGGCTCGTGTCCTGTTTTTGTTTACATAGATTCAATATACAGTAAAAAACATTCCAGCTTATTTGTCTATAATTTTGTTAATTTTAAGCACAGATAAACAGTTTCTAACTTTTAACAAATTCATTTTTAGGTCTAAACCTGAATTTTCACTTCATCGTGCAAAATGTAAACAAACGTTTTGTTTACATAGCAAAGAACTTCAAGCTCTGTAACTTCGCTTATAACTCAACAAATAACACTCAAATTTTGTAAGCCTATTAAAAATGGCTTACTGAAGCATTGTAATTGTTATTGTTAATTGTTATTAAAATCAGAAAAATAATATTTGACCAAAATCTTGACCATGCCCCTTTAAAGATTACCGAAGATACTCAATAGACATATGAAAGTAACGAGCCATTGCTTCATTATTCTTCATTTTCTATCAAACCTTTTCCAATTGGAAACAATGTTATTTAAAAATTCTAGTTTTTATATTTTATATCAAATTATTACCATAATCTAAACCAACGAAGAAGAATGACGTTCTATCATTACGGCAATGATTGTTTGCCATTTATTATCACCGTTGATTTAATTGTTTGAATTTAAAATAGTTTAAATGTCAAACAAAACCCAAAGATAGGTTTTGGAAAGTATTTTCGTTTCAGTTTATTATTATTATTTTAAAGCATTATTTAAAATACGTGTTATATGCGAGTTTTTAAACACTGCCAACAAATATAGTCCATATATTTTATGAGGAAGAATAGTCACTGTCACTTATCACAGGTGCTTGAGAATAACACCCCCCCCCCCCCCCCCCCCCCCGATTTAGACCCACGGGGTAGTTGAAGCTTTTTAGATAGATATTCTTTTAAAGTCATGTACACAATATGTTCCATATAATTTATTTAAAACAACCCCAACCTGCATATAGGAAGAGGAAAGGTATGCCTCTACTATGACATTACTAGTATTTTAGGTGCCAACCGCCTTAAGATCATAAATCGCGCTTTAACTTTTGTCCCAATTTACCCAATATACATATATATATTATAATAGTAACTTGATCCAATGGTATTTACATGGGCATGACAAGCAGATATTCAGTGAAAGGAATTACCGGGCTTCGACATGAGGTCGTCGTTTGTACTGGTAGTTGTAGTTTGATAGTATATTTCAAACAATATTCATACACTGGCAATGCTTCTCGGCTTTCAGACGAATTTAACAACCTTGTATTTTATAAGGAGAAATGTAGGAAACCCTTACATCACGCATATACAAGAAAAAGACAAACAAGTAAATGATATCTTTATAAAAATTACATATCAAATATTTAAAAAATTCAGGAGCTGGGGGAAAAAGCACATATGTTGCATCTACATATGAAATGGGACGACATTCTTTGTATTTTTCAATAATTCAAAGCATCTTACTGTAATGGTTTGGATTGGAATTAAGTGCAGAACCTTCCCTGTTACACATTGCATACAAGTCTATCCAATGTTAACTGTTGGTAGTCTATTTCACTGAGAAAATAAACATATCATTATCTGAGTGTAAAAGATTTTATCTTTTTAATTAGTGGACAGTAAATCTAGAAGAGGGATTGAACTCTGAATACAAAGTCATTTTTACATTAAGAAAATTTTACAATGGAAACAGATATGTTTATAAAATCTCATGAAGCAAGATAAGAAGCAGAGGAAGCGGCAGTAAAGGGAGAGCAAGAAAGAGTATACAAGATCACAAAACGAGTATGTGGTAAATATAGAAAAAGCTCATGAGGGCCTATCAAGGAATACATGGTACACTGCTGAATACGGAGAAAGAACAGGAAGAAAGATGGACCTAACAATACCATGAAGTACTGAACTGGCCATCTCCTGACAATCAGCTGTCATACCAGAAGCTACTGAGGACCTGGACATCGACACTGACCCCCCCCCCCCTCCCCTAACCAAAGATGAAATAGTAGATGCAATAAAGACCCTTAAGAATGTGAGTTCACCAGGGTAGGACAATCTTGATGTAGAGCTATTTGAGGCAGACCCTGGAATAGAAGCCACCATCCTCCAACCACTGTTCACAATGACATACTATTTCACTTTGTTCATTTTGACCTTGATGTAGGATAAATAAAATAAGATGTGCCATTTAATATATTTTATTGTGTAAAATATTGTTTAGATAAGAAGAATAAATGAAATACTTGTATATACTCACCAAACTGCTGTACGTTCATATGCATGTATATGCATGGACAACTTTGTATATGTAATTTCTCATTTAGGAAAATTGGAAATTATTATCTTATCTTATAGCTAGAGAGGATTTCTTAAAGGTAATTTTGAGCTATGAATGTATTAATTGAATTTGAAATGTCGTAAAAGGATACTTTAATAAAAAAAAACGACTAATGTCGCGTTTGTCAAGATACATGGGGTAGGGAGGTGAGGGTGAGGGGAGGGGGGGGGGGTCAGTCCTGTCCTCAAGCACCTGTTGTCAAGAAATGATTTAATCCATATAAAAAGTCTGTCGTATCAGATGTTTAACAATAAACAATCAATGTTTACATATAGAGAACTTAAAACTTATTGGCATATACATGTACATGACAATTACACGTGCATGACGACAGCCTTATTATCATGCATAACATGCAGAAAGTTTCATCTACATCTTAAAACTGATTATAAGTTAATAAACAGATTACATTTTTAAAAAAACGCATATACTTATTATGGTCTCAAAGAATTTATTATTCCACTTGTCAATATTTTCAGACGAATTTAACAACCTTGTATTATGTATGGAGAAATTTAGGAAACTCTTACATCACGCATATACAGCAAAAAATAAACACAATTATATTATATCTTTCAAACTTTTCAATAATTCAAAGCTTCTTATTATACTCGCATAGATTGGTATACAGTGCAAAACCTTCCCTGCTTCACCATGCGTATAAAGAAGCTATTTATCTTAGTCTATCCAACGTTAACTGTTGGTAGTCTATTTCACTTAGAAAATAAACATATCATTATCTGAATGTAAAAAGTTTTTAATTTTTTTTTAATTACTGGACAATTAAGCGCGAAGTGAGATTGAACTCTGGAATACAAACTCATTTTTACATTAAGAAAAATTGAATTCTATTGAATATTGAATTCTATTGAATATATATGACTGCCGTCATGAGAAAAGGGCCCTTATCTTTTGACGTCACAATGCACAGAAAACAACGTCAAAGTTGCGGCTTTGTAAACGCAGTTTTTTAATTTTCTGTTTCTATTTTTTTTCTGCGTTTATGTTGTGTTTTCTGAATAACTAGAGTCTGGCCTTGTTTTAATACCGCGATTAATATTTTTTCAGTCAAATATTACCTGTTAATTTAAAAAATAAATATTTGATAAATGAAATATACACATGTAACGTCAATATCTACACATTTCGAACGCGTAAATATTGCACAAAAGTTGATGCTGAGACGTCATAAAATTGCTGCTTTTGCATCCGCTATGAAACTTAAACACCACATGTTACATTCTAGTGTGTGATGAAAATATTCTTTGATTGGGAAATCACTTTTTTATAAATCATTGTTAAAAACCAAAAACCCGTCTCGCATACGCTGTTAACTGAATGCGCAACTGGTCGCGGATTTCCGATGATGATTTATAAAGTAATCTGAGTTAAATTATACAACTTTAGTTAGCATGAGCAATACATGTATGATTTAATAAAGTAAAAAAAAAACTATGCTGCACACTCGTTGTTGATAAGAGATGTTGAAGGCTGAGACATACCGAATCGATGCAGAGCAGTATTGTTCAAATCTGTGCTGTAATTACTGTGAAACAATACAAGTCAAATATTTCAAATCATAAGTTTGGAAGTTCACCTCACGGGAGACGATTCTACACTTTTTGAATTAGTAGGAAGGAATACGAGAGAAGCGGCTATGTCTCAGTTATAGTGCCACTGCCAACATACAAAATAAATTCTCGCATATTCTATTACAATTTAAGAATTTGCGATCAAATTTTGAAATTATTCAACGAATTAAAAAGCTATAATTAACGGATTAGAAGAGTTCGAGAAATATTCTGACAGCGTAAAAATCTACTCTGATATATCGCATTTGATTTCTTGGAAAGATCTGATTCTTAGTGACATTTTCATGTAAAGTGCCTTTAATGAAACAACATAAAAGTATGTTTACATATACGAATGAAAAAGTTGTTTATTATTTGAGCGCAACATATTTTGTTTTCGTGTGCAATTTTACAATTCAAATCCACATGTTGTGTGTACTTTTTTAGCTAACTTACATGTAAAAAATCAGTCATATAATGCCTGAAAACTCACCACATTTTCATGGACTTATAGCATTTTATATGATAATATTCATCTCAAATCAGTTACGTAAATGATTCAAAATTAAACAGGTTTGTAAACGCAATCATTATACTTCTATAATACGTTTCATATCAAGTCGATAAAATTGCCGTTTTATAAATTAATTCATGTTTATCGATAAATATAAACACTACATGTGCGACATTTACAATTAATAACATGCATGGCCATACAATTCCCCTTCATAGATAATGGTTTCTCATCTTTTCTTTTTTATGCAAGATACAAATTTCGATGATAGTCAATGTGTATAAATGTGTGTTTGTTATAATGTACACCAATAGAAATAATCCGAGAATCGCGATATTTCTTAAAACTTCGGAATACCGTATGCATCTTGCATCATTTAATTTGTCATTTTGTTTAAAATCGATAATCACTTGGCCGATATTTGTATTCAATGAGAGAGAGAGAGAGAGAGAGAGAGAGAGAGAGAGATATTCATTAATCGTGTAACATCGATAATAAGAAAATTAAATGTAGTCAACATGTAAAAATGTTCTTGCTGAGTATAAGCTATGTCTATCGGCACTGTACAATCAATTGTATCATTGTTTGTGAGCTTTTCCTTTGATGTCAGCAATTCATTTTTTCTTGATACACAACAGTTTTATGTGGTGTATCTGTAATAGATCACACTTTTTTTTCTGATAGATCACACTTTAAAAAAAAAAATAAAGAGTAGCAAAAAAATAAGAAAATTGTATTTATCATTTACAAATTCATGTGCTTCATGAAGTTCAAAGAACATACCAGTTTCTGTGAAATGTTTTAAGCAGCTATAAAAATTATTACAAGAAAACATTTTTTACTGCTTAAACAGCCACTTAATTATGGCTCGAAATGAAATACACAATTATCTAAATCCGGTGTACTCCACGAGTCCAGATTTTTTCCTCATCTTCTGGCATTATCGAATCAACTTGTCGCACTTTGGTACCTGAGCTTTTTGATAATAATTCCCTAAAACTTTGCGGAAAACGACAATAAGGTCGTCATGTTCATCAAGAAAATTCAAATTTAATGTTTTCCTTTCGCAACACAAAGTTTTTGTACCTCTAACACAAAGCGCCGTAACCAGTGATTCTGTTTAGGATCTTCTTCCAGGAGATGCATATCAACAGATTGTGAATGTTCAGGTTTCCTAATTTATTTAAGGAATTCGGTTTAAACTATATCCTAAGAATTGCGAGAGCATAAAATAACAACCGTCATCCACGGCATTTTTGCTTAAAAGGGCGAGGTGGATGGAACTTTCATAAAATGTATTACGCTTAACTTCTAGAATCACGTGCTCTTTTTTCATTGGTCATATAAAATGGAACATAACAAAATTTTGATAGATCACGGGCAACTCAGTGCATTGAAAACAACGATACAAAACATATAGAGTAACTTTTTAACTCGTGCATCTTCAGATATCAGACTCGGGGACAAGCCCCCTCGTCTGTTATCTGAAGATACACTCGTTAAAAAGTACTCTATATATTACTTAGTGCAAACGAATAGACATAATTAATGCAGAAGTCTTATTGAAATTTACTTGCAATCTTACATTTTGAAAAAAAAAGTGAAAATGCTTACATATTTCAACGATGATAGTTTAAAAAAAATCTCTTCACAAAAATACAACGGTATGCGTGAACTTACAAAGCGATTGAATAGAAATGTAGATTCAGCACGTGGGGTGCCTTTTGTATTTTGTTGGTCTGCCGTATTTGATACACTTAATTAGGTGTGTACTAGTATATTTAAGCAATAAACATGAAAAAAAAGTAGCGATGTAACCCGCGTTATGAAATGTAACTATCTTTATAGCCATAACCCGCATGTATCACCGAAGACCGAAGAAAGTATTTTATTGTTTATATTTACATCTTTTATTTGATAAATTAATGAATTGAATTGATCGTAAAAAGTAAGCAAAGATCATTAAATTATTGTTAATGTACACCAGAACGATAGATGAAAGCTGTAGCCAACGCGTATTATATGGGAATTTGAGTTTGGCATCATCATGATTATATACCATATATCAGTTTTTTCCGCGTGTATCCAACTTCCGCTTTGTTCGCAACGATTTCCGAATCGCAGAAAACATATCAGCGTAAATTTGATACAAAGTTTTGTTTTTATAATTTAGTTCTTTCTTTTCTTATGAAGTAAACAGGTATGTTAAAGTACAATGAACTGTGATCAGTAAGTTTAGAGGTTTTTGTTTTGAACATATTTTATTGACTAAACAAAAGGATCAGAAACAAGTTCTAACAATTTACAAGTTCCTCTCCTTAAATATAACAATAGTTGTCATGCATATGAATATATAACAAAAGAAAATATAATTGATATACACAAAGAAATATTATTTAAATCTCAAGGATTCGTCTATAAACTTTTGTACAGAAGCAAAAATGCTTTTGTTGATATGTAAAGGAAGGTTGTTGTTGACATATAAAAGTAAATCAGTATCAATATTGACTAAATCTAACATAAACAATTGATCAAACATGTTGTTTAGAGGTAGAAATTGCGGGATCGGAGGACAAGCGCCAGATAACAGGTATGTAAGTCTCGTAATTTCTTTAATAATCCATTGACAAGCTTATTAAAATGGTCGCTTTTCTTGCGTAAACCGATGTCTAATTATACCTGAGCTACTGGTATATGTAACGGTACATGATCTATTTATTTATGACTGTTTGCGTCTCTGAAAATAGTTATCGGTAATTATTTAACATTAAGGAAATCAAGTAAATGGTTTTATTGTCCAATTTTTATATATATATTATATATATATATATATATATATATATATATATATATATATATATATATATATATATATATATATATATATATATATATATATATATATATATATTTTCTTTTGAAACTTACAAGTACCATACTAATTGCCTGTATGTATCTACTGTCATTGTCAATGAGTACCTTTGTCAAATGTTATTTTTTCCATTTAAAGTTATTAAAGTTAGAACAAAATGAAAAAAAAATTGTTTTTGAAGTGCAGTTAAGTTACACCATTAAACTATTCATTTATCTATGAAAAAAATATTAATTAAAAAATTCACAATATTTTGTATGCGATGATTTTATTCTGTATAGCTGAAACTGCTGCAATCTCTTACAATTTGTGTTGAAAATGGCAATTAAAAAATCGTTTGCTTCTTTACCATGGCAACACGTCCCCATAGCAACCATTAAAAGTGGTCTTGCATCTTCATTCACCAAAAGGTATCAATATACGAATTATAAAGAAAATTGCTGAAGTCTTCTTTCTTCTTCTGAAGGCTATTGAATTTTTATATTTACAGAGAATTGATCTTTAAAGGGGCATGGTCACGATTTTGGTCAAAAATTATTTTCCTGATTTAAATGTTTATAATGCTTCAGTAAGGCATTTTATTAGGCAACCAAAATTTAAGTGTCATTTGTTGACTTATTAGCGAGTTACGAGCTTACAATTCTTTGTTTTGTTATCAACGCTTTTGTTAACATTTTGAACGTTGAAGGAAAAACTCCACTTTTAGACCGAAAATAAATGTGGTAAACGTTAACATCTTTTTATTTATGCTTAAAATGAATAAGACGATGGAAAATCAGCTAGAAAAAGAACTTTTACCGGTAAATGGAACTAACGTAAACAAAAATAGAGCACGAGCCTTATTTACATGACAGAGAATTGCGAGCCCTGTATCTTGCTTATAATTTCACTACTGACTCTCCACTTTCATTTGGTCATTGGAAATTCATTCCTAAAGCATTGTAAATAATTAAAACAGAAAAATAGAATTTGACTAAAATCGTGATGATGCCCCTTTAAATGAATAACAGTCATGCAGGATAAAAGAACAACTAATTTGAATCAATACTCAGGAACCTTAGTTTTATTATTTAATTTTCAATGCAAATAAAATGCTACATTTATTTTACTCAATCTGTAAACACATTTGAGTAAAAAAAAATTAACTGAAATCTAAGCTAGCTTTTTCTCTCTTATTCAATGGTCAATGTACATTTGAACATGTTTTTCTGTTATTTTATCATATATCGATATGTAAAAATCAGATTTAAAAAAACATTGTGCAGAATTATCATTTCATTAACGAAGAGATACATAATATCTTAAGGTAGACTGATGTTAGTGCCATATAAATTTTCTTATCCCTAGAGTTGAACAAAAAGATTGAAAGAATTAATTTGGTTCCGTGTGTGTTCAGACTTACACTTTTTGCCAAGCTTTGATTTTATCTTGTAAATAACCTTCCTTGATTTCTTTATAAAAAGTCTACTTTCTCATGTCCAAAAAGGCACTGACCTCCCGGCCGTCAAATTTATTCTTTAAGTGCCAACTAACTGTTTGCCATTGAAAACGAAACTAAGTAAATACATTAAACTTGTCTCGAGATTGAAGGAAGAATTTCATTAAAAAAATAACATTCATCAATTACACTAATTCCTTACATGTTCCGTGCACATTGATTTTTAAAAAAATATACTTGATTTAAGGACACTTTCCGTTTATTTTGTGGCTTGCCCGATGAAATTTGTGTCAATTAGAAAGCGTTAAATTATCACCGTGTTTTACGGATATCAGCCGTTTCGGTACTTCACCATGAGATTGTACTCGTTATGTTTTACATAGCAAACATGCTTGATATATGTCTTTCTTAATCTGTTAATTCAAAGGACATTTCAAAATAAAATGGAACTTTTTCTTTATAAAGGTTATAATACTGTTTAATAATTGTTTATTTATTGTTGTTTAAGACAGTTGATTTATAATAAATTTTGTGTTACTTCTGGTTCTGCTTTGTGTTTAGTTGTGTTCATGTAAAATTATCCTGCTTATTTCGTTAACAAATGTATTGACCTGTTTCGTATATGAAAGGTACATTAAAATCCTTCGGTTATCTAATGGTTTAATGTGCGGGTATTAAAATTAAATAACACACACACACACACACACACACACACACACACACACACATATATATATATATATATATATATATATATATATATATATATATATATATATATAAGCACATACATTGCAATAACTCTCAAAATGACTAATACCTACAAATAGTGAATGATAGAGATAGAGCCCCACCTCTGCTCCGGCCGTGGCTTGAACTCACGACCACTGGACCCCATTCAAGTAGTGATCGGCCATCGCGCTAACCACTCGGCCATCTAGACAAGATAAAAATCTTTCGATGTCGAACTAAAGCTAGCGCGCCGGTCGCTCACTACAAGGTCGTTTGAGATACAGGTGGAATACAGTTAAACGACAATTTGAGAGGATCGGGACGATACACATTGAATAGATATATACGAGGGTTGGTCCAAAAGTAATGTCACACTATGCACCGCGTTTCAAACTGGCGCTGTATTGTATAAAATGATACATTAAAATTTACCTTATCAAAATTCTAATTAGAATAGCATGATATACATGACATCGCCGCGTCATGAATTTAGGTCTTTTTTAAGGTTTGTTTAAATTAATAAATTACATGCTTTACAATTTGAAAAAGCCCCAAACAGCACAATATTTTGAAACAGATATATCATAGACTCTTTCTAACTGTTCTAAAAAATTAGGGAACGTTACCGTTTATTTTGAATATCTACGCAATGCCTTTTGACTCTAGATCAAGGAATTAAAAGACTGGACACGCAAAGAGAGATTCAAGGCATTTTTTGCTTCGATAGATAGAAATCACCATAAAATGTACTGAAATTGATATATCAACCTAAAACGGAGAGCGACTAAACAGGGAACCCTTAAACGTGGTTCCAACATTTAATGAAAGCATATATCATGTTAATAAATGAAAAATGTATACAGATATATGCTCCAGTACTGATGGAAAGTTAAAACTAGGTTTTTACATGTATGTCATGAGTTATGAGCCATATCATAAAGCTACGTTTATGACTTCTTGAAGAGATCTCAACAAACTGATCGCACATTAAATACTATCTAATATACTACTCTATCAATTACAAAAAGAGTAATTAATTACTAATGAGAAAAAAATAAATGGGGGAAAAATGTAAAATAGAGCACCGTGGCCAATTTTAATAGAGTGCTTAATTACGAAATTCTACCATAACGCCAAAGATCTAGAAATGACGTTGCTAGTGTGCGGCGACTATCCTTGCTTCACGCTTTACAAAGTATATTATCTTCAGAAATATTTATCATAATGAACTGATATTTTCAAATCTGAATTGACATAAGTAGATATCTCAAAACGCAAGTTTTTGTCACTTAACGCTGATTTTTCACGATTTAATCGCATCTGTGACATTAATTTTGAATCAACCCTCGTATATGGAACGCCATAGCTGCAAGATGTGAAGATGGTGCTTTATTATATTATTTTGTGGTTATTTCATATGAAGAATGTTTCTTTATTATATGAAGATGGTGCTTTTGTATGTGAAGATGGTGCTTTCTTATATGAAGGTGCTGCTTTATTATTAATATAAGGTTGGTCCTTTAAAATATGAATTTGGAACTTTATTATATGTAGCTGGTGCTTTATTATACGAAGATGGTGCTTTTTTATATGAAGATGGTGCTTTATTATATGAAGATGGCGCGGATCGAAAATTAAACGTTAGAGGTATCGCTACTAAGCATGTTAATTGTTGCATGAGCATAAAAATCTATATTTTCTATTGTCACGTTTATTTCTAAAACTCAATTCATCCACTGATCAATGGAGATAAAGTTTAGAATCAAGATTCTATATTTGACTACAAGTAGCTAGATTCTAAGAAATATACTAGGTACAATTTTTAATGCGAAACTGAAAGGGTCAAATAAAACCACATATCATGGTCTAAATACAAATGACAATATCATTCGCAGGGGTGGTGTAGTGACCGACCAGCGCGCTAGGTTCCGTTTGCCATCGAAAATTAAACCTTAGAGGTATTGCTACTATGCATGTTAATTGTTGCATGAGCAGAATAAAACTATATTTTCTATTGTCACGTTTATTTCTAGAACTCATTTTATCCACCGATTAATGGAGATAAAGTTTAGAATCAAGATTCTATATTTGACTATAAGTAGCTAGATTCCAGGATATATACTAGGCACGATTTTTAATGCGAAACTGAAAGGGTAAATAAAAACTACATTTTCTTCTTCCAGTATGGAGTTGGCCTCATTAACTAAATGATAATAACTCAGGCATTTGATTTATATGAAATCAAATACATCTAGTGCGTATTATCATAAGTTTTTAAATGTTCTTGAGTTTAAGATACAGTGTATGTGACAGTAGAATTCTACACAGTTAATGGGGCCAACTCCATACTGGAAGAAGAAAATTAATTTATCTAAATATCCATTAGCAAATGTCATAGCTTTTCCTTTTTCTTATGACGCTTGCACATAATTGAGCTCCATGTCATCTTAGGCAAAGCAAATTTGTGTGACAGAGTGATTGTCGAGTACTCGTTGACATCCCATATATATAGTTTCTAATATTTAAAGGGGAATCCTCATCATAATGAAAAACTGCCACCATGAAACAAAATTAATTTAATATTAACGTCCAGAGTAAGACAATTTCTTGAAAACTGCCATTTCCGATTTTTGTTTCAAAGAGGCATACTTTTAATAAATCTGACTTTAAGAAAAAATCATCAATACCTTTGAAATCTAAAAATGATGTATTAAATTTTCACTACATAATTTATGTCTAGATTAGTCGAGTGGTTACGCAGTTAGAATAGACTTAAACAGTGTCTTATTTTTTTGACTGGGTTCGAATCCTAAAAACGTTGGAATTCTTTTTTTAATTTAATTTCTTTTTATCGCATGGAAAGATAATGTATAGAGATAATTTAAGAATTTCAGAATAAAGTTATTTAAACTCTTGTTAATGTAATATTTTGCATGCCTGCTTTATTTAACATTACTGTGTGAAGTCCCCAATATAAAACTTAAATAAACCTTTTCTTCGGAACAAGAGATTTTCAAACAATGTACTCAGTATGCATTAATGTAGGAAATTGATTTTCACCCTTTTTATGACATAAACTGGTAAGCTGATTTCAAAGATACAAGTACAGGTTGTAAAAAGCAAACAAAATAATTTTTAAAAGTTTGAATCGGTGATAAGGCTATAGATTACTGAGAATATGTACGGATAAATTTGTTCTACCTTTTTACTTAGATTTGCGTTTATCTAGATATTATAGAAACATATGATAATTATGATAACAACTCTGACGGTTTTGAAGAGCCAGAATCAGATTTATTCATGTATCTCAAGAATGATATTTTTAACACACTGGACAGTAGAAATAAAATTGATATATGTTAATATTTGAATACAGAATACATGTATATCGTTATCTTTCTAATTGTATTTGGTGGCTGTCATGTTCGATAGAAATGCGCGTAAAATGTTTGTTTATTTTGCCTCCGTACGGAACATACCCGCTATGTAAATATAGTACTCTACGTAATGTGTCTATATTTAGATATGGCTCTCAAGCCATACGGATATTTAAAGGTCCTTTTCACGTTAGGGAATAGTCCCGCTGTTTTGCAACACCTTCTTTGAAAATTCTAAATGACTGAATTCTGCATTTTGCACGATAAGATGTTTAATTCGGTTGCAATTTTTTCAAATGCTTTTTAAAAAACAATTATAATAATTGATGCGTACAGTTGGTAGTACGACGTCATTAGGATGTGTGCCACTCCTGACAAACACAGGTTTCATCAAACCCGGGTTACGCTCATTAAATCGCCAAGGTGAATGCTTCCGCCTTATCGTCGTTCCATTGCAGGGATTAAGTGTACTACACTGATGCTATATAGTTTTTAAACAGACAAAGTTATATTACATTTTCTTGATCCAAAAAGTCACAAAAAACACAATCTAGATGAATGATCCCCATTACACAGTTCATCACTTATAAAACCATAATACATTGATCTACCCAATTAAAATTATAACGAAGTGCACAAAACATGCAGAGAAAAGCTGAATAATCTCGTTTATTATTCCATAAGAAATGATGCACACTGACGTTTTTAGTGTTTAAATAAAAAAAAAATTCGTCATAGAGATTAAACATAAAATTTGATCAGTGTTTAACAGTATTAAAGGTTGGAATTTCAGGAAAAATAAAAATGTTAGCTTTACAATATTTTAGAGTTTATTCAAAAAATGTCAGAAAAATGAAAACAAAACTGACTGTATATATACATGTACATATTAGCTGCAAGTACTTAAACATATAAAGATACATATGTACAGATATCATATCTAAAGAAAAAGTGTCATAAATTCTCTATTGCATTCCTCATGTAAATAAAGGCGAACTTAAAATG
This sequence comes from Magallana gigas, assembly GCF_963853765.1. Classification (NCBI taxonomy): domain Eukaryota; kingdom Metazoa; phylum Mollusca; class Bivalvia; order Ostreida; family Ostreidae; genus Magallana; species Magallana gigas. The sequence continues at coordinate 45,178,575 of NC_088858.1, read as the reverse complement.
TAAATCCTGCTAAATAAATGGGTTTTTTTTTTTGGGGGGGGGGGATGTGCATGTTTTAATGGGGTTTTTGGGTGGTTTTTTTTTTTGGGGGGGGGGGGCAAAATGCAATTCAAAAACGATCAGTACAAACTAAATTAATTTGTTTCCTCAAATTATTCCCTATGTCAGAATACAAAAAAATTATTCATCCATATAAATCACATCATCTTAATATTTCAGTGTTTGCGCAGTATTTTCCCGAGTCTTTTAACAGCTGGGTTGCGCTGAACGGCGTCGTTTTGATTTGGTTTTTATTTTTTTTTTTACAGATTAACTCTGTTGATTGGTTCGGCCTCAGAAGTAGCTACAGGTCTGTAGCTCCCGGCCTAAAAAAAAATTCGATGAACGACCAGATCGTTCATCCGAATTTTTTCAGACCGGGAGCTACAGACCTGCAGCTATCTCAGAAGCAGTGTAGTCGGATATTATACCCTTGATATAAGTCGTTTCATAAGCTGTAATACTAATTGTATTGTTTTTTGTGGATCATATAGGTGCATCTCTTATTCCGGGTAATTTCATCCTTGAAGGTAGCATTCGGGGGAACACTGCACGCGGGTACGTAAAGATCTCATAAAATTCTTCTAAGAGTGAGATATACTTAAACAATAAAATGCTTTTTTGGTGATTCATTCGGGATATGAAGGTAGCGAAATTGCAGGAAAAATACATAACGTTAGCGGGTTATGTAAATTTTTCCTGCAATGATCGCTACCTTCATAACCCGCATGAATCATCAAAGAAAGCATTTTATTGTTTATATTAACATGTTTCTTTAACTAATTAATAAACTGATTATGAAAAGTTGGTAAAATTCACTAATTAAATTACTGATAATGTACAAAAGTACGTTAGCTAAAAGAAACAGCCAAATCGTCTCCTGTGAGACTTTGAGTCTGGCATCGTCATGATTATTTCGTGCAGTCCGGGATTTAACTTAGGTCGATGTAGGTTTAGACCAATCGATAAACAGGGCGTGTCAATTTCAGTCCTGTCACTTTCAGCCGCTGTAGATTTCGACCAATCGCTAAATAGGGCGTGTAGATTTCAGTCTTGCTGTTTCTATAGAGCTATGAATTAACTATAAGTTTCCGTAAGAAATAAAGGAAATTATGCTTGGTAGATGTAAATATATATGTATGAAGTTTCATGCAAACTATTGTTTGATGCTAAAAAGAAAGTTTGTTCGCGTTGTTTTTCTCCTTATATATCTAGGAGGCAGATACCATTGACTGTTAAATAGAAAGCTGTTGCAAAGGATCTACCGTTCTGGGATTCATTTTGCCTTTAGTTATCTGGTAGAAGTTTTTTTAAGGTAACGTATCTTATAAAATAATATTTACATTTTCCAGTGTCTTTGCCTGTGATAATACTACGTATAGATTTTGTACTATAAAACCCATAACTTCAAATGAAGCCAAATTAATTGAGGCACCGGCGGGGTTTGCTTTTTTATATTTAAACATTTAATCGTACAATGGCTTAAAATTATATAAGTAATAAGGAATCTTTCTTTGAATATTTATGAGGTGATAATTTCGGTCGGAGCGTGATCAAGTCTATCATTATTGGATAATAATGACCAAATGACGCCCCGACCAAAATTATCACCTCAAAATACTTAAAGAATGATTCCTTATTCCTTAAATAAATGTGAAAGCGCAGAAGATTATATGCAGCTATATCTATACTACTATTATATAAAAATAGACTCAACTTTTTGGTTTCTCATACCGAAAAATGGGAAAAGTACTGTCTTTTGTTTCATATATTTTAAACGTCATTGGTACTTGAAGATTACCAATTTGGGGTTTTTTTTCAATTAAGTTTCGCTAATTAATAAGTGACGAATATTCCTAAAAAAAAAATTACGGAAATCATCTGAATTTTTTTAATACTACGATCTTGCGCATGCGCACTACATTCACTCTAAATCACGGGAGGCTCTTTAGTTTATGTTTTCACAATATCACATTTACATGGATAAACTCAGAAACGAAAAGACAAATACGTGAAAGTTCTAATGGTAAATTTGTCTTCCAACAATCTGTTGGAATTCCCATGGGTACCAATTGTGCCCCATTGTTAGCAGATCTATTTTTGTATTCTTATGAAGCAGAATTTATTCGAAAACTTGTACGTGAAAAAAAAAATCACTCGCTGTGGCATTCAACTCAACATTCAGGTATATCGACGACGCATTAACAATTGTTTTTTCCATACTTACGTCGACTCAATATATCCCAGTGAACTTGGAATAAAAGATACTACAGAGTCTGCGTCATTTGTTTCGTATTTGAATATTTTACTAGAAATGGACATTGATGGTAACCTAGCAACAAAACTTTATGATAAACGCGATGACGTCAATTTTTCTATTGTCAACTTTCCTTACTTATGTAGCAATATACCGTCATCACCTGCTTATTGTGTTTTTGTCTCTCAGTTGATTCGATACGCAAGGGCATGCACTTCGTTCATGTATGAACAGTTTTTAAGACAAAGCAATCTACTGACTAAACAACTTGATAAAACAGGACAGTCTCGTTTGAAATCATCTTTTCGCAAGTTCTATCATAATGGTCGATACAACGACCTTGTCAGCAAATACAATTTTCCACTGGGTCGCATGCTGACTGACGTTTTTCATACTAATTGTTAGACCTTAATTTATCACCTAATTGTCTACGGACTTTTCCAGTTTGTTTGTTTGCTTTTTTGTTTTTGTTTGTTTGTTTGGTTTTTTTTTTTTTTGGGGGGGGGGGGGGATTACGACAAAGAGCACACGGCGGGTGTCACCGGTCAGCAGAGGATGCCCACTCCGCCTAGGCACCTGATCCTACCTCTATCTATTTGGAGGTCCGTGTTGCTCTGCTTTGAATTTGTATTTCGTTTTATTGATTTTTGAGATGGTTCACGGTTTATTGTTGTCATTTTTTCATTGCTATATATATTCTGTTCATCAAAAAAAAAAATACGGGAGATAACTCTAATACAGTGCATTTACTATAAAAAATCCCAAGAGTTTCGAAAGTCAACATGGTGTGTAAATTTGAAGTGAGTTAAAAACGTTGGCTAACTTCAATGATAGAATTAAATTTTTAGATGAAAGTTATTTACAGCCTCAAAATAGTTTGTTATAAATGATATTTTTAATGCAACTTCGTTGATTTTCTTCAAAACCGTTTCGGAGTGATTCTGCAATTTTCTGCTACATTACGGGTATATGGGAGGCATTTTAACTGTGGTGAAGGCATGTCCCGAGAGAGTTAGATTATACTAACTAAGCAGAGTGTAGTGAAGTTAATAACATCATTGTAGGCTTAATGCTTGGGTATGTAAATGTCAACAATACGGTGTCTCGATGAATCTATTTCGTAAATGTCCTATATCATATGCAATGTCGACCCGTGCACGCTCGGGTCAAAGTCTAGTTAGATAAAATACTATTTTATACTTTAGTTCGTTGTATAATTTAGTTCATCAACACAATATACCGGTTTACACATTATCGGTTTATTTAAGCAGACTAGAATGAAAACTTTGTGTCAACAACCAAAAATGTCATGCATGTCTATTTTTAACGGGAAAATACTGCAAAATACAGATTTGTTTTCATTTAATGGTATATGGGGCGTATTTGGAGTAAAATTTTTGACATGAGTTTGAGTAAAAATATACATCGTGCTTCTTATAATTAGACGTTTCACAAACCCTAGGCCCGTAAAACATGTTTTTTCTTTAGTTATTTGTCTTTAAACTTTGCTACATGTCTGATGAATATTAATGTTATCCGTCATTTGTAACGCCACTGCGCATGAGTGCGGGAAAACCTAGCATTGAAAACACGATGGAAGAACACTTTGTTTACAAATTAGAATCACGTTTTTCATGTCTTAAATTAGATAAATCTTATATCACACCCCTAGGGTTTATATCACACCCTAGCCGAATTTTCGGTTTATATCGCACAGGGCGGAAAAGGGTATATTTTCTAAAAGTATACGATATAAAAATGAAACAAATTTTATCATCAACGACACAGTAAAATGAGTGAATATCCCCTGTCCCTGAGGGATGCATGTACTGAGAGTGTTTATCACTTCTTTATTAAAAAATTCCTCTACTTGTGGTTTATATCTTATAAAGTAAGGACATGGAACACCATCTTCGCCAGCCAAGGGTTTTCGGTCCACTTTGCTCCCCATAAACCCTTGGGATTATGGGTGTGGACCGAAAACCCTTGGCTAGCGAAGATGATGGAACACATGGAGTGCGTATGAACCTGACTAGCAAAACCTCTACAACTTCATGATAAACTTAAGTTAAATTCGGCTTTAATTCCTATTCCATTATTCTACATGGTCTCCGATGACAATCTTTCCTTTGTTCCTATCCTTGTCAGTCTGTCTTTTTTTTCTTGGCCAAATCTGTCAAATTTAACGGTATATTTATCTTTTTTGTCGTCGCCATTGTTGTTGTGATAGAATGAGCGTGGTATCACGTGATTTAAGGCGGGGTTTATTCAAATGCTGGATTTACTATCGACTCCACAATAATTATAAAAAATTATTTATTTATCTCTATATCTTTTTAACCCGAATGATATAAAATGCGTTATATATTGTGAAGATATATCGTTATATAACTTATTTAAATAATAAATCAATCAAATATTTCTTAGCATGAAAAAATACGCCACATATACCTTTAAGCAATGTTAAGTCACTAATACCGTTATACATGGGTATAGTCTTATATGAACTAGGAACAATATTGAAAGATATTTTATTCAAATACGTATTACATGTGCATTCACAATGATGTAAATTACGTTGTCTTAAAATGTTCATTAAAGATTACCGAAGATACTCAGTAGACATATGAAAGTAACGATCCCTTACTTCATTGTTTGATTCTAACGATCAAACCTTCTCCAATTGAAAACAAAAAGTTATTAAAAATTCGAGTTTTTATATTTTATATCAAATTATTACCATAATCTAACCAACAAATAAGAATGACGTTCTATCATTACGGCAATGATTGTTTGCCACTTATAATCACCGTTGCTTTAATTGTTTGAATTTAAAATAGTTTAAATGTCAAACAAAACTCAAAGATGGGTTTTGGAAAGTATTTTCGTTTCAGTTTATTATTATTATTTTAAAGTATTATTCAAAATACGGGTTATATGTGAGTTTTTAAACACTGCCAACAACAGATAGTCCATATATTTTGTAAGGAAGAATAGTCAATGTCACTAACCACAGGTGCTTGAGAACAGGACCCCTGATAGTCCAGATAAGATTTGGAAAGTATTTTTATGCCCCCCCCCCCTTCAAAGGGAGGGCATATTGCTTTCCTGCTGTCTGTCTGTCGGTCGGTCCACCAACAGTTTCCGTTCATTTTCTTCGCAGAGGATATACAGGTTTATATTAATATTATCTAGATCAAGTTTAATATTGGATACGATCGAGGAATTATCGACAGAGTTATGCCCCTTGGACGTAGAAAAATTCAAATTATTTGCAGTTTCCGTCCATTTTCTTCGCAGAGGATGCACATATTGAAATGAAATTTGGTTTACAGATTTATTATATTCATATCTTGGTCAAGTGCGATTTTGGGTACGATCGAGCAATTATCTACAGAGTTATGCCCCTTGGACGTAGAAAAATTCCAATTATTTGCAGTTTCCGTTCATTCTCTTCGCAGGGGATGCACGTATTGAAATTTGGTATACAGGTTTATCATAACAATTTTAGGCAAGTTTAATTTTGGATACGATCAAGCATTTTTTGACAGAGCTATGTGGCTTGGACTTAGAAAAATTTCAATTATTTGTAGTTTCCGTTTATTTTTTTTATGCAGATGTTTTCAAGGGAGGGGGCATAAGTGTTTACAAACATCTCTTGTTGTTAAATGAAAGTTTTTATACACTGTCAACAACAAATATAGTCCATATATTTTGTAAGGAAGAATAGTCACTTTCACTAACCACAGGTGCTTGAAAACAGCCCCCCCCCCCCCCCCCCCGATTTAGACCCACGGGGAAGTTGACGCTCTTTTTGATAGAAATTCATTTAAAGTGTGTACACAATATGTTCCATAAAAAATCTATAAAAATTAATTGAAAATAAAAGATTTATTTAAAACAACCGAATCTGCATATAAAAAGAGAAAAGGTATGCATCTACTATGACATACCTAGTATTTTAGGTGCCAACCTCTTTAGATCATAAATCGCGCTTTAACTTTAAATTTTGTCCCAATTTACCAAATTAATATACATGTATATTATCATAATAGTAACTTGATCCAAAGGTATTTACATGGGCATGACAAGCAGATATTCAGTGAAAGGAATTACCGGGCTTCGACATGAGGTCGTCGTTTGTACTGGTAGTTGTAGTTTGATAGTATATTTCAACAATATTCATACACCGGCAATGCTTCTCGGCTTTCAGACGAATTTAACAACCTTGTATTATATATGGAGAAATAAGAAACCCTTACATCACGCATATACAAGAAAAAGACAAACAAGTAAATGATATCTTTAAAAAACTTACATATCAAATACCGGTATTTAAAATCTTTCAGGAGCTGGGAGAAAAAGAACATATATTGCAATTACATATGAAATGGGACGACATTCTGTGTATTTTTCAATAATTCAAAGCATCTTACTGTAATGGTTTGGATTGGAATTAAGTGCAGAACCTTCCCTGTTACACAATGCATACAAGTCTATCCAATGTTAACTGTTGGTAGTCTATTTCACTAAGAAAATTAACATATCATTATCTGAGTGTAAAAGTTTTTATCTTTTTAATTACTGGACAGTAAATCGAGAAGAGGGATTGAACTCTGGAATACAAAGTCATTTTTACATTAAGAAAAATATACAATGGAAATATATGTTTATTCAATCTCATGAAGTAAGATAAGAGGCAGAGGAAGCGGCAGTAAAGGGAGAGCAAGAAAGATCACGAAACGAGTATGTGGTAGATATAGAGAAAGCTCATGCACGAGGGCCCATCAAAGACATACATGGTACACTGCTAAATACGGAGAAAGAACAGGAAGAACTAGAGGTACTGTGAGCAAGCTCACAATTGATACCCCCCGCTAAGAAAAAAAATCATAACGCGTGTATTTTTGCTATTATAGAAAATATTGGATGAATCTATTTCACTGTTTATTTTCTATAAATAACAACTGCTCTATTTTTTAACACTGTTAATGCTAATAGGAATAAACAAACCAATTTCTATTCTTTAAATTCCATTTTATTTTAAGTTAACTGTTAATGCATGAGGACATTTGCATCCTTCCGTTAAGGATGACGTTTACTCAGAATGAAAAAAAATTCCACTGATGATAATGAAAAACCAACTATTGTGTGTTATAGACCTTACATGGTAGTGTTATTCTTCACTTTCGAAAAGGTAGGTCAATGACCTACTTTTTGAGTTAATGACCATTGAATAATTTTTGAAAATTTAAGAAAAATCCATAAAAATTTTACACTAAGATTGAGATTTTCTTAATTGTGAAAATAATACAAATTGCTTAACTCTTTAACAAATGAAATACAGTTTATGAATGGTAGTGACATTAAATAGATACAAAGAATAAAGTTTTCATTCACAATTTTTATAGATATTATAGTCCGAATTTCCTCTATCAGTTTTCAAATTACTACACATTTTTGATTCAATATAACAAAAAACTGAATGATGATAATGCTAAAACATTTATAGTATTAAACTAAGTATATTGACCTTTCTCTGCTGGCATAAAATTTATATGAGGTCAATGATCAAAATTTTGAGATATGGTGTCTTTTATCATTTTTAGGCATTTTTCAATATTTTTGTAGTTTTTTCCATACGATTTTCTATAAGAAAAAGCAAGATAAAACCAACTAAAAATATGCAAAATTATGTTGACTAACAAATAAAATCTTAACTTTAAATACTACAATACTACCAAAAATATTTCAGTGGAAAACAAAATCTGAAAAATTTAGTCCGAATTTCCTCTGTTTTGCTAAAAGTCAAACTTTGTCAGACCCTAATTCCATAATTTAGTAAAAATATCGATTGTTATGTCAATAATAATTCATTTCATAAATACTTTTTGTATTTAAAACAAATTTTACTCATGAAATTGAACTTTTTAACAATCCGGATTTGAGAACTCAAACCCTGAGTAAACAACATCCTTAACAACCATCATGATGACTCGCATCAAACGAAATCCACATGTCAAACAGCCATTAAATATTTAAACATTTTGAATTATTGGTATACTGAGCCCGATTTTTTCCAAAAAAAAATTTCAACACATTTTTTTCCCCAAAAAAAATTAAATCGGGGCAGACCATTTTCAGAGAGACGGGGATGAGAATCTAAAAATAATTTGATGTGGCTTGAGACAAGCAAGCTTTGTGTCAAATTTTAGCTTCTAATATTTCTATTAATACAAGACATGACACAGACAGAATTTAGCATTTTTGAAATAATGAGCTTGAACTTCCTAAATTGACATTGGGTCAAGGTCATGACACACCCTTAAGTAAGAACTTCCAATGCTTCTCAATAAGGAAGATATGGACCAGACACGAATTTTGCACTTTTTCTGCCAGTGACATTGACCTTGCCCGAATGCCCTTGGGTCAAGGTCATGACACACCCTTAAGCCATAAGCACTCTTTGTGTGAAGTAAGAACTTCCCATGTTTCTCCATAAGAAAGATATGGACCGGACATGAATTTTGCATTTTTTCTGCCAGTGACATTGACCTTGCCCGAATGACCTTGGGTCAAGGTCATGACACACCCCTAAGTCATAAGCAATCTTTGTGTGAAGTAGGAACTTCCAATGTTTCTCTATAAGAAAGATATAGACCGGACACGAATTTTGCACTTTTTCTGCCAGTGACCTTGACCTTGCCCGAATGATCTTTGGTCAAGGTCATGACACATCCTTAAGCCATAAGAAATCTTTGTGTGAAGTAAGAACTTCCAATGTTTCCCCATAAGAAAGATATGGACCGGACACGATTGCACAGACAGACGGACGGACAAGGTGATTCCTATATACCCCCAAAACTTTGTTTGCGAGGGGTATAAAGATGGACCGGACACTTCCATGAAGTACTGAACCGGCCATCTCCTGACGAAAAAGCTGTCATACCAGAACCAAGAGACATTGACCCCCCTCCCCTATTGACAATCTTGATGCAGAGCTATTTAAGGCAGACCCTGGAATAGAAGCCACCATCCTCCAACCACTGTTCACAATGACATACTATTTCAATTTGTTCATTTTGATCTTGATGTAGGATAAATAAAATAGGATGTGCCATTTAATATATTTTTTTGAATAAAATATTGTTTAGATAAAAAAGCATAAATGACATATTTGTATATACTCACAAAACTGCTGCACGTTCATATGCATGTATATGCATGGACAACTTTGTATATGTAATTTCTCATTTAGGAAAATTGGAAATTATTATCTTATCTTATAGCTAGAGAGGATTTCTTAAAGGTAATTTTGAGCTATGAATGTATACATTGAATTAGAAATGTCGTAAAAGGATAATTTAATAAAAAAGGACTAATGGCCCGTGGGTCAAGATTCATGGGGTAGGGAGTTGGGTCAGTCCTGTCCTTAAGCACCTGTTGTCTAGAATTGATTATAATCCATATAAAAAGTCTGTCGTATCAGATGTTTAACAATAAACAATCAATGTTTACATTTATAGAGCTAAAAACTTATTGGCATATACATGTACATGACAATTACACGTGCATGACGACAGCCTTATTATCATGCATAACATGCAGAACGTTTCATGTATATTTAAAACTGATCTTAAGTTAATAAACATATTACATTTAAAAAAAACCGCATATACTTATTACGGTCTCAAGAATAATTTATTATTCCATTTGTCAATATTTTAAAAAAAATCGAAAGAAGGAGTTGCGGCCCCCCTCCTTCCACCCCAGCCCCTCCAGGTATAAACTCCCGATATTTTACTCTTTTTTCTATTCCAAATTATCATTTTATGACATATTTCTAATCTAATTTATGCGTTCATTGCACAAAATTACCGATTCAATCAGTAAATTAAATCCGTTTGTACCCTCTATATTTATGTCAATATCTTACAACACAGATTCAGAAGAAAGCAAACAAACGACACAATATATACGATCAGAATTTTTTGTTATATTTTTTTTATTTTGCTGTTTTGTGTTGAACTAAAATAAACCTACTCTTACGGGTACAATAATGATTGGGCGCGGGAATCACTTAATTGTAAATCCTAGTAATGTCTGCCTATTTTCCCCGCTGGTGATCAGAAATCACGATTTATATGTTTAAAAATGCTTGAACAGGATTCAAGGGAAAAAGATTCACTACAAATTATGTATAATATTGTATTCTTTCTTAATATGAAAAATAATTTTAAGTAATTGCCCACATTTGTTAGATTTTGCTAGATTTTTTGAGGATCTTCCACGGATTTCGGTTATTTGATACACCCCTCTGCTAGGTAACTCTGAAGGAAGTAAATATTTGTCGGTCACTTTGGTACGATAACATCCGAGTAAATCGATTGAATTCTATAGGTGCACAAAACAACTCCTCGGACAAGTGAAAAGCTGTCAATGTGACAGCAAACCGGGTTTTCTTTTATGTGAACTGTACCCATAATACATGTCAACCCGTATCCAGTGAAATTTCCTATCTTGAGGACTGTAGGAGGAGTTATCCGTACAATGAGGGTACACTATATGCAATATATTGCCAAAAAATGACCAAGTTAAAAAGCTGTTATTTTTTTGATATATTATTGGACATCAAAATCCTAGCAATATGCACACCTCTGATATATGTGCAATTGATCTGCAAAAGAACAATTTCCTATCTTGAAAACTGTAGGAGGAGTTATCCGTACAATAAGGGTATCCTTTTGGTAGCCGCCCGCCCGCCATTTTCACCATTTTAATAACCGGATTTTTCCGTTGGAAAACCCGGTTAATAAGAAAAATGTTGACTTCCGCCAGAGTTACCTAGCTTGTCTTCGAAAAACTCGTTCAACATGATATCAAAGGTTTACAAAAAAACGTACTTTATTTAAAAAGCATTATGAGGAAGATATATATTTACATTTACTGTGATAATATCATCCCGTGCTTGTTGGATTATATATAAAGTGGATACAGTTACTGTTTATGTATTCACTAATCAAGGGCCCTCGGGGGGGGGGATATAAAAAAAATAATATCATGATTATAACAAATCATGAATGAAATAATAGCCTTGATTGTCAAGATTCATATTACAAGCAAAATGATTCATTAATACTGTATATACAGTATTTATTAGGATGTACACATTTAACTGTGTGAGATTCTGCGTGAACAAACCGGAGTGACATACTTTTCCTCTTTTCATATGCAAGGGGGGGGGGGGGGGGTTACACTTATCATTTTTTTTCAGCTAATTTTTAGATAGTCAACATGAAACATGTTTTTAAAGAAATTTCTGTATTAAAACAATGTCAACTACCCTTGGGGTATAAATCGGGGGGCTTGGTCCTGTCCTCAAGCACCAGAGTCACTAACAAATTAATCGATCTTCACATAGCATCTGTATCAAAACAAAACCATTGTTTTTACTCAAATTTATGTTGCGTTTTTAAACTATCCCGCTTCCGACATCAGTGTTGCGGTTTTTAAAAGTATCCCAATGCACACAACAATACTGTGATTCTTCTGGGTATCCCGCTTATATAAATTATATTATACCGAACTTGGGTTTTATCTTATTTACCCAGGATGTTATAAAACTCAATTTGTGGGTCTCCCAAATCTGTGTAATGGCATCAAAGAAAACTCAAAGCCAGGATTTAAATAAAATAAAGATATTTCCAATTTATTAAATAATGATAGTCCATAGACTCTGTGAGTGTATGCATAAAAAATCAATGAATTCCTAAACTTGATGGGATTAAAATCAATGAATTTCCAACTTGATGGGATTTAAAATCAATGAATTTCCAAACTTGATGGGATGTAAATACAAATATTATAAACAGTCATATGCATCAAAACCCTTAATAAATAAAGTTCTATATCCCGCAAAACTGTCCGGGAGTCCGTTCCTATAATCCTCCCACTTTAAATATTGCCTATAAACTGAAGTATAGTAAACTGATTGATTAAACAATAATATTTCATCAGCTAATTCCAATTAACAATAAATAAAATTAATCATTGCCATTCCCAGAACTGGGAGTCAGGGACAGACCTTGCTCTGCAGTGGCAAATCTGCAGAAATGCAGAACCCAACTGAAGCGTGGCTTGTGACCAGCAGTGGACGAGACCGTCTGCTCTGCCGTGGCAGATCAAACCAACTGCCTGTGCAAATAGCTGAGCTCGTTATTTATTAGCATCGGGATCGACATTTGTGGCGTCATGATTTCAACATGCAAATGCCCGCCATATTTCGAGCAAATCAGTTTACATCAGAGAATTAAATCACGCGAATAAAAGCGCTGTAACAAGAAACTGACATGTATCATTCGTATAACAAATGCAACCATTGTATAAATAGTGCCTGTTTGGAAGTGTAACAGTTGAAATTGACACCCCGAGGAAACCATTGTCAACCGACGGGCACTATTTATTTTATTATACTGAATGTCTGAATTTTAGAGAATTTTTTACTCCTTTTATCAAGAAATATCGTGAATTCTACGGCGAACCCTACGCGCATAGTTTATGCGCATGTTACAATTTGTTGTGTTACCCGTTGCTAAGTGTGTTGCTAACGCTGAGGGTAATAGAACGGATTATTAACTGCGTCTAAACCAATCAGATTTCAGTATTTAACATGAAAGTATAATAATAGAATTTGTGACTGGAATGCGCAATATCAACAATGCATTGCGATTTACATAGGATGAAACTGCCTGACAATGCCGTCGAGGAAATTCGGGATGATTTTCGCCGATATTTTTGACAATGATTTGGTAATTGTAAGCAAAGATTACATTAATAAAACATCTTAATACATAGTAAATTATCATCATACGATGTATTAAACAGAAATTCACTTCTTGATATGGTTTATGTGGACTTTTATTGCAACAGGGAATGTGTATTGGGATGCTAGAAATTTAATATCAACTTTTTATGAGAGTTTTAATTCACCACAATATTTTATTCCGCATAAGAATTTAGCATCATTCAACATATGTTTAACAAGAAACATTTATACGCCGGTCAATTACATCTAAACCGCTTACAGAAATGTAGGAAATAACTGTATTTCATTACGTATTGTGAAAAAAATTGAAATAGTACTATTTAGTACTATCTATACCAGTTAGAATCTAAATAGCTGTAATGTAGATTCGGGAACAAAGCTTACAGAAAACGATAAAAGATTTAAATACCAACTATGCATTACCAAAATAACAATATGTAACATCCCTTTTTTGTTATCCCCTTGCGCAACTTGTTGCGAAAGGGATATAGCTTCATAGCATGTATGTGTGTCCATTTCAGTCTTTTAAGCAAGTTTATCAAACTTCTTACACTTTATAAGCATGGTTAAAAAGACAATCCTATTCATTTTCAAGTAATTCTGTAAAACATTTTTTAAAGTATAATTAATTGCAACACATAAAATACAAACTTTATGTACGGCTTGAATATAGACATTTCGCATTCGCGAAATAAACATTTCAAATCAACAACTTGATATTTTGTTGGATTTAAGCCTTGTAAATGCAAGCAACAACCGTTTTTAGCCGGGCTCTGCTGAAAGCAGAGTCTTGGCAAAGGCAGGCAAATCGCCAATGTTACTATAAATAGCACAACTTCAAAAGTAAACAAAAAAACAAACAGCGTCAAGGTAAAGCTTCCGCTATACCAAATAGTTACACAAAGAGCCACGTTTTGTCAAATGTGTTGGCATTTTGCTTCTTTTTTTTAAATTTCGAATGAATTGTCTATCTTTTTTAGTTTTCTTATTAATAACGTGTTTTTAAAACATTACTATGCATTTTGTTCACATACAATGCACATGAATTTCCATGAACTAATTTGCTGCGCGATGAAGAAATGGGGATTGAATATATAATGCTTGTTGCGTAATTCAAGGCAGCAACTGTTGAACTTTTTAACTTCTACTAGACAGACATGTTTATTGTTTATAGCCGCTTACAAAATTTGGTGGCTCTCTGACGCTTTGCCAACATTAAAAGCATGAGAGAGAGAGGAGAGAGAGAGAGAGAGAGAGAGAGAGAGAGAGAGAGAGAGAGAGAGAGAGAGAGAGAGAGAGATTTTCAGTCTTTACTACACAATATGCATAAAGACACACCAAAAGAGCCCGGCTTTCAGTACTTCAGTATTTTGATTTTTGTGCAATGGGAAGAAAGAAGGATGTCCAAATGCAAAATGAAAAACTGAACCGAGCAAGAAATAAAATTAATCCCAATATCATCCAAACAAGCAGCATTCTGAGGCGAATTTCGGGCTTTCACGAACTACAAAAGAACATTTTGAGGGAGATATAAATTTACTGCGATGCTTGTTGGATACAGTGTATATAAAACGGATACATGTTTTATAGTCCCAAAATGACGAAGGGGTAGTACTAGTAATGTAAACAACCCGGAGTGACATACCTTTCCTCCCTTCATTTGCAAGGGGACGGTGGTTTACACTAATCGTTTATTTTCAGCTAATTTTTTAAATATTCAAAATGGAACTAATTGTGTACATGACATGACACATGACATGAAGGAATTTCTGTATAAAAAAAGTCAACTACCCTGGGGGTGTATATCGAAGGGGGGGGGGGGGGGTCCTGGGATTTGCCAACACTAATTAATTGTCTGATTGCGTAATGTACATGTATGTCACTGAATAAAGAGAATGAAACTATATTACTATATAACTAAAGCTTAAAACATGGTTCCTTTTGTTTTCGCTAGTAATTGAGGAATTGTACAATCACGTAAATGTAACCGCTATGGATACACCACAGAGCGTGCATGGGGATAGGAATTATAACGAAATATTTTATTTCCAAGAGGTTGTAAGAAGATAAATATTATTTCCCTTCAATTACGAGTATATCCTAAATAATGCACCCCCAACCAATATATCATGTTGCGAGGGGATGCTCGACTTTGTGGTGCTCTTGTTTTAATCTATTTCTCTGCAATTACTATAACTAAACAAGAGGCCAATGGGTCACATCGTTCACCTGAGGAACAATCGATATGATAAAATCTAGCTGCAATTATGTAGCCCTCTCTTTAAGATTTACACTGTATATTCCGATGTAAACCTTCGACCGCTATTGTGGCCTTATCCTACCCCCGGGGATCATGATGTTCACAAGTTTGAATCTACACTACCCGAGGATGCTTCCATCAAATTTTTAGCTTTCCTGGCTTGAGAAGATTTTTGAAAATTTCTCAAATTTTTTCAACAATTTCTAATAATCATCCCTTTAAAAAAAGGCATGACCCTTAATCCCCTTTGCCTATGGGCAATTTGTGCCAAGTTTGGTTGAAATTGGTCCAGTAGTTCATGAGAAGATGTTGAAAATGTGAAAGGTTTACGAACAGACAGACAGATCGACCAGAAAAGCTCAATTGTGCTTTAAGCTCAGGTGAGCTAATAAACTAAATGAACCATTCGAAATTTAAAAGCGAACGGAACGTATATAACCCTTTTTAAAAAACAATTATACTTGATGTATCTGTGAAGACAATTATTTTCTCGTGTTACGTGTTACCCGTTTTGATTTTTATGAGACGAAGAAAATGGTAGTTCAAAACAATTTCAAACGTAAAACTGAGTTTACTGTAAACATTTTGTCTCTTGGCTTTGTAAGAATGGGGTTATATAGCTTACTTAATTTCAGCGACATTTTAAATAGTTTATACCTTTTTTTAATATCAAACCCTTTAAGTCAAAATATCATGGTGGTTTTGGCCGACTTTAGTCGTATTCTTTGCTATAATTTCTAACGCATATATGATATATATTTATATAATATAATAAATGATATATTTTTAGGTCGTTATCTGTTGTGTATATCATTACGTGTTGATAATCATTTTTTTTATTTAATGCGACTTGCTATAGTCATCTCTGCGACAAATCAAATACGCATTGGACGAGTTAATAGAGAATAGGTGAAAAACATTAGATGGGACCAAAAATTTGTCTTGTAATTCTTACATACATATTTGAAATCAGCATGCATCGTACTTTATAAAATTTGCCATTTTTTATTACCTCATTAATGTACACGAGGCAGTCCGATATATTACATTTAAAAACGTAAGTACTGAAACGATATTGAGATCAAACTAATGTCGGACTGCGAGGGGTTATGGTTTTTTTTAAATAAACATCAATATCATAGAAATATCATTCACCGCATTAATAACCTAACTGTGCATGTATATTCTAACAAATCCAATGACCGATAATCTTTATCAAAATCCTTATTTTAACTGACACGTTACATTTACATGTTTTAGCTTAAAACCGTTGGAAAACATATTAATTGTTGATTGCATAGACACGAGATTGTTAAAATGATCGAACTAAATGTATAGACCGGACCATATCATAATTATTATTGCAACAGCTTTAGATTAATTATTTCTTCAAAAATTTAAATTTGCTTTACAGGATTATCAGTAGGCACTTATACCTTTTTGCCTGGGCGATATGCCATTGACAACTGCTGAGTATAAAAATGCTGTGGATGACACCTTGCAACAGGTGTGTAATGTTTGTGGTATTTTTAAATTTTCAACATGTTTATATAAGCTATGCTGAAAATTTTAGTTAAGATACAGATTAATTTAAAAAATTGTTCTTAAATAGGCCTTTAAAATAAATTTTACCCCTTTTAGCTATCAGTTTTTGATAAAGAATCGACAAGCAATTTGTATGGGATTTGATATTTCAATTATATAGAATAGCCACAAATCTTGTTTCCGATCTCATCAATTGAATTGCAGATGTATAGGTTCTCGATTGCTCAGAGCTAGGCTCTGTTTGTCATCGAAAGCAAGATGTTAGTCTTGCCTAGATGGTCGACTCGAGTGATAGGCTCGGCGGAAAGTGGGTTCCAGAGGGGCCCGGCCGGGTGCGGATGTCCAATATAGAGAATTACCCTATGTTTCATGTACATGTATTTCTTAATCCTGAGCTATGTGCAGGTATAAGTCAAATGGAGAATTATTGCAATGTTTGTGTTATATATATATATATATATATATATATATATATATATATATATATATATATATATATATATATGTTAAGTTACTGACTCACTACGGAAATATATTGGGTTGATCAATATCATAGATGGCGAGGCGAAGCCGAGCCGTCTATGAGATTGATCAACCCAATATATTTCCGTAGTGAGTCAGTAACTAACCTAATAAGTGTTTTGTTTTCCCGAGGACTTTCAAGCGACATATTTATTCACAAATAGCGATGGTCTACGCAAAGCCATGTACAAGATGCTTAACATCTCGTCAAAGGACTATGTGCGGTATGGTCAAATATCTGCCCCCGATTTCAACCAATTCTTAAATAGTATCGTATAAAAATCAAATCCTCACAAATCACTGTATAGAGGATGCCTAAAACTTTAATCCTAATTTTAGTCCTCAGTGCTTGTTTGCTGTTTATCTATGACGTCATCTAAATGACCTAATTCCCGCAAATTTGCAAACAAACGAAAATATTTTCAATTTTTCTCTATATTTTGCATTCGGAAGTATAGAGCGCAGGTCTGCTCAAGTGCGATTTTAACATATATTTTTCTTCAGATAGTTATACACATTATACTAAAAAATGGTACTTGAGCAAGCCTGCGCTCGATGTTTCCCAGTCGAAAAACCATCGGAAAACACCCATATTTTGCTACAAAACAACAATTTATCAAAATAATGCAATCTTCATGACGTCATTTCTACATTATGACGTCACTGTGGTGATAACCTTTTACACCTTTATTTCAAATATGATTTTAACTATCTTTCACCGTATTTTTAAAGCTCTTTTTAAAACTTTGATTTTGGGGGCAAAAAATGCATAAAACCGCACATAGTCCTTTAACTCATTTAAACTCTCCAAATTGTCAATCTCACCTTTCAAATACTCTTTAAAAATGTTTTGCCTCACCCATGTTTACTTACAATGTCTTGTTGCTATTCAGTTTTAAATGTTTCTCCCTTTCCTCTGCAGAGATTTAAGCAAATTTTGACGCTGCCATTTTGTTCTGCTCCAGACAAAACAATGTGACGTCAATATTCTAAGGGCAACTACTCTAATTTTAAAGAATTTCAAAGGACAACTACTCAAAATATCTAAGAACTTACGGCATGCGGTTAATGTATGTCGAAATGAGTAAGCGAAGCGTCGGCCAATGACGGCCATATTGCCTCATATTATTTCTCACCGAACAAATAAAGAGATATATGAGGCAATCACGTGCTATGTGTAAACCATTGAAAGTGAGACATTTCAGTCCAAGGAAAATAAATAGATAAATATATATATATATATATATATATATATATATATATATATATATATATATATATATGTGTGTGTGTGTGTGTGTGTGTGTGTGTGTGTGTGTGTGTGTGTGTGTGGATAAATAAAGCCTTGGTACAGCAAAAAATATTTTAAAAAATAAAACAGAATGCGACAGTCCAAATTAAATAAATTGTTTACTGTTAGTGCTTTCAGCCATGTCAACTCTTCAGGCAGTTATACAAAATTAAATTTTTTATAGAGTAAATCTTTAAAAATCTTCTTCTCAGAAACTAATCAGCCAGCAAAGCTGACACTTGTGTGAAAGCATACTCCGGAAGTTAAGATTTAGAGTTATATATATATATATATATATATATATATATATATATATATATATATATATATATATATATATAATGACCTATTTTACCTGCTTATTTCTCTTCGTACTGGTTAACACATAATGCCCTTAGTTGGTGTCCACCTTGTTGCAACCCTAGGGATTGAGGTCGGGTGCATTCTACAAGCATGTACAATCCACTGTCACTTTCTTTTACTTATTACCTGAAATAGAGATATGGTGTTGGCTCTGGTGTATATCTCTTCGTTGAAGATGGTGTTTGGCCAGAGGATGCGCAGTAATCTGGTCTGGAAGGTGTCGATCTTGTTCGAGATAGCTTTCGTCACATTATAAAGATTCAGTACCATATAAGAAGACCCAAGCACATTATACCCCTAAAGATCATGATTTTGGAGTTTATGCCGATTCCAAATGTGTTGCTGTGCAGCGTTTGCCTCTGTGGCCATAGAAATTCGAACCACGACATCAGTCATCGAGTCTACATCTTCAGTGATTTTGTTCCTAGATACACAAAGTTTGATACTTCTTCAATATTTTTACCTCCTAAGGTGATGGGTCTGTGTGTTAGCAGGGCTATATCATCAGCAAAATCTAGATCGATTGCTTTTGATGGTTTTCTATGGTGCAGCCAATGCATTTAACTCTCTGTACACCATCTTGATGATAGTGATGAGGTTATCTGGTATTCCATAATGACAGAGGATTATTTCTAAGGCTGGTCTATCAACACTGTCAAAAGCTTTGGTGAAGTCGATGAAATTGATATGTTGGGAGTTCATTCATTACTCTGCTCTAGTATTTGTCCGAGAGTGAAAATCTTATCAGCACATGATCTTTCCCAGTTGTTGGGACAATATATCGTTTACTTCTGGCGTTCTGCTAGCTGAGTTCTTCCTGCGTCAGGAAAACTGAATGATGGTCCAAGTAACTCCCTGACTTTCAGGTGAATGGATAAGCCGAGGATGACACTTTTTGTAAAATAAGTTTTTCAAGTGTATATAGCATTGTATGTTTTTAAATAGAAACCGCGGTGGTGTATTCGCAACGCGCTTGCTCCGTTAGTTTTTCGATTCCTGGTCATGGTATATGCATATATAAACAATGATGAAATTATCAGTAATTAGTTTAATTACTTATATTCCATTGGCACGAGAGGAAACGGCTTTTATGGGGAATAACTTAATTACTAAACTCCGAAAGAAATGTCTGTTAGCAATGCAAATTTCAAAGATCCCCAAGCATTGCCAAAAGGCCAATACCTTTATATTCGTATCTCTTTGCCGCCATCGTAGATATCAATTTCAAATATTTTAGTAATGACACGAAATCAACAAGAGCAGACCAAATTAAACTTTATTAATACAAGACACCATGTCTTCACAGTGATTTACTTCCTATTTTTACCGATCTGCTTCACCAAGAGAGTTGCACCGAACGCCTTGGACATTGAGGCGATCTCGAACAGTGTTTCATTGGTCATTTGTCCTTTTATCGGCCACCCCATATCCATTGGCCATGAGGATTTACCCATCCTTGATCACCCTCGAAGGTGAATATCCAATTGAAAACAAATTATACAACGTGGCAATTTTTGTTTACATGTTCATCTAGTCTGGAGAGGTTTTGAAAGTCTTATATGTTTAACGTATCGTATTTAAAAAAAAAACAAAGAGCTAGAGCCACGAAGCATCAAAATGTGCCTTAAAATTTTCACAAAAATCAAGTTTGAAACAATACAAATTGTGAATACTTATAATGTAGGGCACAATATTTTGTTTCTATGCATATGAACATTTTTCACTTCAGTCCCACCGTTTAGCACATACGCATCATCAAACATACCATGGTTGTTAAAAATAGCTGAAAATTGTCGACTTTACTGCAGTGTTTCCCAAATTTGAATGGGCCACACTTGAGTACCTCTTTGAAACTTTTAAAACTGCGAAATATTGCATAAATGCTTCCGCCTGCAAAATTTCGTAGAGGTACTCAATATGGCCAATATGTATTTTACAAATTTTAAAAATTTTAGTAACAGAAAATAAAACAGACCACTATATTTTAGGGTAATTTTTTGCTTACTTTTTATTGAAATCGCAGAATTTAATTAATAATGATATTGAATTATTTGTGATCATTTTATTTAAAATTTGGGGAAGAAATGCATATAAACTGAACCTTTAAATGTTTTGTATAGTAATTCTATACTGTGTAATCATGCTTACATCGTGCATCATCAATGACGTCATGTAGTTTGACGTTTGCGACGTCAGTTGAATCTGTACATGGAATCTTGAGTTCTTTCAGTATTTTGCCAATATCACTTGCCAGTAAAGTCTGCATATTTTAATAGCATTATTTCTATGTACCACGGTATTATTCAATTGCAGCAGAATATGAGATACATGAATATTGCTAACAAACAGAAAAAAATTAAATTATGGCAAAGTTAACATTGTTCGTACGTAAGTAAAATTAATATATATTCCTATACCTTTATGTAGAATAAGCGATAGTTTGTATAAGTAGTAAGTTGTGGTTTTTTAAAAAAAAATATATCCTGCATATTATATTCATTTTTATGGCCTTGAATGTCACTTGGTCCTAGTCAAGAACATGACACAAACTTTCGAAACTTGATCATTTAAATTACCTTTCAAATTACAACTTCAAAATTAAAGTTCAAGATGACCTAAATATGCATGAAAAAAGTTATCTGCAACAGACAGGACTTGCCCTTGACATTGAAACATTTCTTTTTTTGTAATAAACCGAACTTGGCTGTGTTTATAAATGTATAATAATGGCAATGATGAAGACCTAATACTTAGTAAACAAAGTTTACCTGCTGCAAAGGTAGACACCCACTAAGTCAATGCTAGTGTCTGTTTATGTACACAGATTACAGATATGACACCTGATTCTGATAAAATGTACATATTGTACATATTATGTTCACAATACAAAATGTACAGTATTGAACTACATGTACTGACATATTTTCTTTCGTGTGAAACAAAGTTATCTTATAAGTTGATATCTAAATGAAATGCCCTGAAACACTGCTCACTACACAGATGTTTATTACAATTTTTGCAACCATATACTGTCTCCTTTCTTTTCCTATCACCATGCTTTGTACACCACTTGCAAGTTGATCTGGGTCGTACCAATTTGCAGAAAATATGGGGTGTGTCTAAAGTATCCTGTACTGCATGACCACGCTTTCTACCTCTGTAGCCTCCAATCAGCTGCTGGACCACTTTCATCCTGAAATCCAGCAGGTCATATCTTGTTTTCAGCTGAATGTTTTTATTAGGTGTTCTGTTGAAAATTTCAAAGGCATTTATAAGAAACACTTCCATAATAAAGTTAAACAAAAACTTCCAGTATTTTTTGGATGGTCTACCGACAGGATTCTTAGCACGGTGTTGCATACAACTGTTTATTCCACTCATGTATTTTTGGTAGGCAGCTACTGGTGGAGGACACATGACCTCAACAAAATTATCACCCCTGGTGCGACAAACAACTGGACCATCTTCAAATGGAGATACATTTGTACTTAGAACATGCACCTATAAAAAAAATTATGAAAGTATAAACATACAAATTTGGATGACCCAATATACAGACATATGGATGGACCGACAGATGTAAAAACATCCACTCAGGGCAAATATGTTCTAGCTAACCTGAGGTGAAAGCTCAGTTGAGTTTTCTGATCATCTTTTGCCAGCGTCTGTCCGTCCATAAAATTTTTATATTTCTTACTCCTCCTCCAGAACCACTTGGCCAAATCAACCAAACTTGACTCAAAACATAATTGGAAAAGGGGAATTCAAGATTGTAAAATGAAGGACCACAATCTCTTAACTTATAATGTGGGAACAAATTCCACTTTGTCAAATCTAAATGTTCACTAATGATACCCCTACTCTGATGTGATTATAAAACATTTCAGCCATTTGTGATGAATAGTTGAATCCCATCATATGACATGCCTAAACAAAAGGTGTGTTAAAATTTCAACCACCTGTGATAAAAAAATTGCTGAAAAAAATGTGACAGAAATTTGTTACAGATAGGCAGACACACAAAGGTAAAACAGTAAACACCCCTTGGGATTGTCAAACAAAATATAGATGTTCTGGAGAGGTAAAGATATTCTTTGCTAGTTATTTTTATATTGCTGCTTGTGTGATTATGTTAAATTGTCACTATTTATACTAGCTTGAGCATAGTAGTTGTGATGGGGCATTGTTTTACTAAATTTAAATATTTACCATTTTCTTGTCTTTCCATGCTGTTGCCAGTAGTCGGTCATGTTGCATGTGTAAGGTCTCCCCTCTTCTTAAATCAGTATTTCTTAATTCTGGCGAAAAGCCTTCCGAGTCACACTTTATTGTCCCACACTGACAGCTGAATATTCCATTGTGAAGAAGAGTTTGAACTAAGGAAATGGATGTAAGGAACGTAAAATTGTGACAGAAATATTATATATGATGTAACACATACACATTTAACTTGAAATGCTCAGAAAAGGAATATATCTCTATCTATGTTAGTCAAATTGTTCTTTTCATCACAAACCTGCCAAAAAACACATGATGGCCTTTGTATTTCAGGGGTCTACATAGATGTTTGACAACTCTTTCCATGAAACAAGTCATGCTTCCCCATGTATGGCCAGTAGTCATAGCAATACCATTCTGCATCACACCTCATAAATATCTGGAAAAAAAATATATAAAATATTTAAAAAATTATCTTTTTTCATGACATTTGTTGGCATATACAGCAGATACACTCCTGGTGACCTCTACCCCAACATACTAATTATGTAACAATAGTTATAAAACTATTCCATTCCTACCTCCACGTATGAAAAATTTAGACATTGAAGATCTCATATTGATGATTTTTAAAAAAGTTGTGTAGTTGTTAAATCAAACCATAAAAGCCACGCAAAGCAAATAGAATTCTAGTGCACATCTTTAGAGAATAAGTAAAGAAAGTAAAAATTTTCAGAAAAAAATTCAATTCACAAGGTTTTGTTACAACATAATTCCTCTACAGACAGACAAATACACAAATGAACATGATTAATATGTTAAAAATTCAAACACTGCAATTTGGGCATGTTTGGGAATGAAAATGTTGCTTTATTCTGATACCAATATTATTGCATATCTTGAGACCTCTCTTGACAGGTTTATTAGGCATATACGAGGGTTGTCCCAAAATAATGTAGACAGGACACATAATTTATAATCCGTTCACTGCAATTTCATTAGACTTCTATGTTTTCTTCAATTACCCTTTGGCAAACAATGCTGAAAAGTTCAAATCTGTACTTTATTTATTTCTCGAGAAAATGAATAATTAGTAACAACAAGTTTTGTCAGGCGGCGCAATGTGCGACGTCAAAAATTTCCAGTTTTACGTTGTTGCTAAACCCTCCAAATCGTTCAAGATAACATTTACGTTTTATTTCCGAAAATGTCTTAGAAAAAATATTATCTTTGAACATGTACTCTGCGTGCACATTCAATATATATTTCTAGTTTTGTTTTGTTTTTAAATATTTTCTAAGTACAAACGATCTGTCGGCTCCAAACTTGCCCTGTATTACTTGTTGTCTAACGTCCGTCTTACCGAAATGTGTCGTTCAACATTTTGACGTCCATTGATGTCGTTCGAGGTTTCTTTTTTCCACTTATTGTCATCATACTTGTTCAAATATTTTCAATATTGTTTAACTACTTATTCACAAAACGCATTTCTCATCGATTTTGTTAATTTCACTTACTTCCAAAGCCGCTTAGGATTTATTTGATGGTCTTTACAAAATTGTATCAGTTACTGCTGCGCCGCCTTAAACGCTGAAAACGTCATTTTATTACCACTTAACTTTTCAACTTGTCACAAAACGCGCTATAAAATATTTAAAAGTTTTGTTATAGCCAAAACATTTTCTGAGTAAATAATAGAATTATTATCAAATATCGGTGTATGTTTTATTTGAATTTTTTCATTCGAAAAGTACTTTTCCGCCCAATTTTCAATTCATTATGTTGATTTTAACTTTTTGTTTTTAACATTGCGCCGCATGTAGATTTCTGATCTAACATGCTTTCATTTCACTTATTTAATCTCAAACAATATTCGATTTTAAAACATTATTTGAATGCAAATTTCTCGAACCCTTTTCTTTTTTACTGTGGAATTTGTGTAAACATTGGCCTCTTTATACCCTTTCTATTGCGCTTGTAAAGATAATTTTTCTATATTTTTCCCTGCCTGTATTTTTTTTCAAACCTTCTTCTTTCCATCCATGCCATAAAAGGAACCAAATTCGACCATTTAGTACCCCTAGGAATTTTTGAAATAATACATACATTTTTAGAATGGAACTACTTGTGTGCTCAATGAGCACGGGGTAAAAATAGTGGTATGTGACCTGTTAACACGTAGTAACACGTAAGGAGCTCGATCGCGATTGAGTTTGTAATTATCGTAATGGGGTTTTTATGTAAATTAGTGCAAATTTTCTATGAAAATAGATATTTTAAGCATAAATAATTAAAAATCGAGTGACATATATACATATTTGAAGCAGTTTTAGATTTGTTTAATTTGACAGATGTCTCAAAAAATTTTCTTCATCCACATTGTTTGATGAGCGTAACTTGTTGGGAATCGGTCAATTTTTAAACGACATTTTCTTCCAATATAAAATATAATTATTTTACTAAAAAACAATAATTAATTTTTATAATATCTGGTTGGCTTATTCATGAAGTTTCAACTTTTTAAAGGCTGTTTTAAAATGTTGTGATTTGAAAACAAAACATGTGTAACCTCCGCGTGGATTTCGATCACGCTGAAAATCGCTTAAAAAGTTGACGGAATTCAACTCACAATACCAAAAATTTGGTGTATCAAACAAAAATATTTTCAATACCAATTTTTTTCATAAGAATTTCCTCTTTTTATCGATGCAGAGTTTATTCTCATATTCACAGGATTAACAAAGATATGATACTTTGTTTACACTATACTCGTTTTTTACGCTAGACGCGTAGAGATGCGTATATGCCATAGAAGGGGTTAATGGAGTCATGATACAAACTATCTGGACAATGTACAATAATATATACTGTGGAATCATTAAAATTCGTTGGGGCCAATTTTCGTGGATTGCTACAATTTTACAGGTTCGTTGGGACGTAATTTCGTGTATTCTCGGATACTTACAAAAGGAAATATGACTTTACAGTCCTAATTTCTTTATTCGTGGAGGATGTTAATTCGTGGGTGAGGGGTAGCCACGAATTCCACGAAAATTGAGCCACCACGAAATCTAATGATTCCACAGTATGTAGATCCTGTATAAATAAAATCCATTTTTAAAGTGCCAAGCATAGCTCAGCGCTTTATTGTTGTTAGACTTCTACTTCCGGTGCACCCCTTTGAGCAAAGGTATTCATCATTTAAACTGGTTATGGAACCAGTTTCAGGGGTTTATGGACATAACTGCACGTGCTATTTTGAATCAATTCACGGGCTGTGGTGAATTTAATATACGGGGCTTTCATACATCACTGCAGGGACTGCCATGCAGTGATAAGGAAATGTAGTGCGTATACAGAAGCTGAAATGTTATATACATATATCTGCTATATACATACAGATGCTGGGTTAGCGCTTTTCAGTACTATCAGTTTCCCAGATTCCCCCTGGATATTTTTATGTTAATAATCATTAGTCCCTTTTCTACCAGGATGATTTTATAGTCATATTACATGTTGAGTATTGCTGTTCTCAAAAAGATCCTTAACAATTATTGTTTATTTATAGGATATAAACCTCATCAAACTCTGAACCCCTTGTGAGGCAGAAAATTGTCCAGGGACCAAAGTCTGAACAATTATGAAGAATCATCTGGCTCATTAGTTTCTTGGAAAAAGATTTACTCAATTTATTCTTATGTAACCCCCCCCCCCCCCCACACACACACACACTAGTGGCCTACCCCTGGGGGTCATAATTTTTTTTGCAACTTTGAACCTACTCCATATTAGGATGGTTCCACACAAGATTTTGCTTTTCTGGCTGATTAGTTTCAGAGAAGATTTGTAAAAATTTATTCTTTATATTCCTACAAATGTATGTAAAAATTCGACGACACCACCCCCCCCCCCCACCGGTATGGCCCCACCCTACCCCGGGGTCAAGATATTTTCACACCTTTGAATCTACACTACCTGAGAATGCTTCCACACAAGTGTCAGTTTTCCTGGCTGATCAGTTTTTGAGAAGAAATTCTTTGTAATTTCTCAACATTGTTCAATAATTTTTAATTATCTCCCCTGCAAAAAGGGTATGGCGTTAATTTTAACAACTTTGAATCCTCTTTTCTTAA
Source organism: Magallana gigas (assembly GCF_963853765.1). Classification (NCBI taxonomy): domain Eukaryota; kingdom Metazoa; phylum Mollusca; class Bivalvia; order Ostreida; family Ostreidae; genus Magallana; species Magallana gigas. The sequence goes on along the minus strand of NC_088858.1, from coordinate 45,151,122 downwards.
ATGTGCTTTGTGCAAGGTTTGGTTGAAATTGGCTCAGTGGTTCTGGAGAAGCTGGTAAAAATGTGAAAAATTAACGGACAGACGGACGTCAGACAAAATGTAATCAGAAAAGCTTACTTGAGTTTTCAGCTCAGGTGAGCTAAAAATGATACTTTTTTTTTAAATAATAGAGTAATTGATTTTGCCATCTGTTGGACCTTTTACCTTTTTGGTTTTATTGAGATTCTGCCTTTGCCTACAGATAATTAACCAGAACACAAAAATCTAGTGCTTCGAATTTATTGTGCATGCGGTAAAAAAGTGAAACAAAATCAAAGTATGAATTACTCATACATTCTCAAAAACAATGTACATGTAAAGACAACATGCATATAATAGTTTGAAATGAAAGAATAGAAATAAACAATCTCAGATTTGAAGATAAGGTCCAATGAGTTTCCATTAAAAATTGTCACAAACGTACGTTTTATTTACTAAAATTGGTAATGACAATAATGGCGTTCCATACTTTATAGAGTGAAATGAGAGATTTACTTATAAACTGCATTTATATTAAATACAAAACTGTTAACATATAAACGAATAGCCGCCTATGTAATATAAATCAACAGAAAACTACTAACAGTGTGTGGCAGCATACAAATACAAACAAGTGAAAAGCTGTCAATGTGACAGCAAACCTGATTTTCTTTTATGTGAACTGTATCTATAATCCATGTCAAACCGTATCCAGTGAAATGGAGTACCTTATATGCAAGTTCAAAAGCTGGTATTTTTTTCATAAAATATCGGAAATCAAAGTTCTAGCAATATGCATACCTCTTATATAAGTACAATTGATCTGCAAAAGAACAACTTCCTATCTTGAAAACTGAAGGAGGAATTATCCGTACAATGAGGGTACCCTATAGACAATATTTTGCCAAAAAAGTTCAAAATCTGGGTTTTTTTCACAAATTATCGGAAATCAAAATCCTGGCAATTTGCACACCTCTGATATATGTACAGTTGATCTGCAAAAGAACAACTTCCTATCTTGAGAATTGTAGGAGGGGTTATCCGTGCAATGAGGGTACCATTTTAGCAGTCGCCCGCCCGCCTGTCATTTTCAACATTTTAATAACCGGATTTTTCCGTTGAAAAAACCCGGTTAAAACATGTTGGATAGACTGAGTGTCCTTGTGTGGGTCACACAAACAACAAAACAGGAAGTCAACAATAAGGAAAAGTAACTCTAACTTTTTTTTTTTTTTTTTTTTTTTTTTTTTGATGAAATGTTTATTAATAAGCCAACTGCTTCTACATACATCACGTACATACATCACAAATTTTCAAGGACACAAAGTATGTTTAAGAAAGCAACGAAAACAATTACATCAATAATGCATATATAATGAACGTTTACTAAGAGAGAAAAAACAAAATACATATTGAGCACCTTTTTTATTGAGAGTAAGAGAGAGAGAGGGGAGAGAGAGAGCACTCTAGAGTGAGTTAATCACAGGGGTCCAAATTTCCCAGTCTGTATTGAACTTATCCATTTCACTTCTTTCTTTTGCACAGAATTGGAATACTTTATATAACTGTTTTAAATCATTCATAAGGGCATTTACTGTTAATTGGTTTTTCTGGCATCTACTTCTGTATATGTATTTTTTTATCAATATGAGTATAATATTGAACGCTTTTGACTTCACATCATCTAAGACTCCAAAGATAAAAGTTTTATTATCAAGGACTATTCTAATTCCTTTAGAGTTGCAAACTCTAACAAATTCTGCTAATAAATGTTGTACCCTTGGACATTCCCATAATAAGTGATATATTGTTTCCTCAGCATCTTCACAAAAGGTACATAGATTAGTATCCACTTTACCAATTTTATACATAAAACTGTTTGTAGTTAATATATAATGGTTTATTCTGTACTGCAACCATTGAAATTTAGAGTCTGAGGTAATAATAAAAGGTAAATGAAATATTGAAACCCATTGTTTTTCTGTAAAAACAAAATGTTTACTCCATTTTTCTTTTCCCACTGGTGTTACATTTGTCTGATTTAATATATCATACATTGGCTTTGAACCTTTTTTTGTTAATACAAAGGTTTTAATATTAAATGGTATAAAAGGTTTGAAAACTTCATTTCTAATGAAGTTGTATTTCCTTAGATCTGAAAGTACAGCTTGTCTTACTCCCATATATGTTAAATAATTCATTTGAATATTAAATTTTCTTTTAAACATTTCAAAATCTAAAACGTTTTCATTTTCATCAAACAAGTCAATTACACATCTTACTCCTTTAGCATACCATGATTTATAAAAAAAAAAAAGACTGATTTCCTATCTTAAATTTATTATTGTTCCACAATGGCTGGCAACAATAATCCTGCCATGATTTTACATTTAAGTTATCTTGGATTTCTTTAAAAGCTATGGTAACTTCCTTCCAAAAATCATTTTTTAACGATTCTTGCATTTGCATAATATAATCTGAACCTGTATTTAATAGCTTTTCTAAATTAATAGAATTCTCCAGCAGTGTTTTCCATTTTGAATTATTATCCTTAATTAATCTCCTAATCCAAGTAGACTTTAATCCTTTAATATAGGAATTTATATCAACCATCCTTAACCCACCATGTTCATACTTCTGAGTACATACTTGTCTTTTAATTTTATCACATTTTGAATTCCAAATAAAATTGAATAGGATATTGTGTAATTCTTTTAATGTTTTACTCTGAGGGTTTGGTAAGGCTATAAATAAGTGGTTTAATTGTGAAATTAATAGAGACTTAACCAGTATTATCCTTCCAATTGGAGTCAAGTGTCGTTTGCTCCATTGTTCGATTACAGATTTTATCCTAACAAGTTTCTTGTCATAATTAAGTTTTACAATTTTATCTAAATCTACATCATAATATATGCCCAAAAGTTTGAATTGAGTTGTCCATTGAAAATTCATTTCTGAACAGATTTTTTCTTCAGAATATTTTTTACTTCCTATCCACACAATCTGCGTTTTTTCTTGGTTTATTTTAAGACCAGATAATTTATAATAGTCATCTATTTCTTTCATTGTTGCCCTTAATGATTTCTCAGTTCCATCAAGGATTATTGATGTATCATCTGCATATTGTGATATTAAATATTGGGTGTTATTAATTTTGATTCCTGTAATATCTTCATTATTTTTAATTTTAATTGACAATATTTCCGCACATAATAAAAAAATGTAAGGCGATATTGGATCACCTTGTCTGCAGCCTCGTCCAAGTTTAAAAAAGTTTGATAAAATGCCTGCCTGGGACACACAGGACATAACATTACATTGAAAAGTTTTAATCCAGTTACAGATAAATGGGCCAAAATTAAAATAATTGAGTGTATTTTGTATAAATTCCCAAGCAACAGAATCAAATGCTTTCTCAAAATCAATCATAACTAATACCCCTGGAATATAATTATTTTCTGTATAGTTCATCAGATCATAAATCAATCTAATATTTTCCCCTATATATCTTCCAGAGATGAAGCCAGTTTGGTCATTACTGATAATTTTATTTAGAACAGTTTTTATCCTGCTTGCTATACAACCTGACCCAATTTTGTATATAACATTGAGCAATGAGATAGGTCTCCAGTTACCAAGGGAGAATTTACTCTTTCCCTCCTTGGGTATACAAGTTATAATTCCTTGTTTCTGAGTAGATGATAATTCTCCTACTTTATATCCATAATTTAAAGATCTAACAACAAAGGAGCCTATTTTATTCCAAAACATTTTTAAAAATTCAACTGTGAACCCATCACTGCCTGGACTTTTATTGTTTGACATACTATTTAAAACCGAAGAAGCTTCCTTATATGTTATATATCCTTCAATTGATTTTCTTTCATTGTCAGATAATTTATGGACAGAATAATCTTTTAGAATGTCACTTAGTGAAATATCTGTACTTTCTGTTATCATCAAATTATTTGCATACAAGTTTTTATAAACATTTTCCAGTTCATTTAAAATCTCCTCTTGTTTAACTATTTCTATCTGTTCATTATTTTCTGTTAGTATTATCTTTGGAATAATTTTACTAGTATAGTGACGATTTTCTAAATTTAGAAAATAATTAGTTGGTTTTTCTCCCTCATTTATCCATTTAGAGCGTGAACGCACCAAACTACCCATGACCTTATAGTTTCTTATATTTTCTAATTCTTTTTTTTTTCATTTATTTTATCTATATGTTTTTCATATTCCTTTTCCAATTCTAAAAGCTCTTCTAGTAACCCCTTTTCCTTTTCAGTCCTTTGCTTTTTTAAATAGCTTGCATATGAGATAGTTTTTGATCTAATTTCCATCAACAGTGTCTCCAGAAAAAGCTGGTCGTTAATTGTAAATTGGATTTCAGAATCTGGAATATCTAGAATAGACTCTTTTTTGTACACTGGAACTGCATATTGGATTTTAATTTGATTAATATGACAGTTAATACTTTGCACATACTCTAAATCTTTTAAAAGGGAGTTGTTAAATTTCCAAAGGCCACTACCATGTTTAAAATCATTAAACTTTAAAGAGATAAAAACAGGAGAATGATCTGATCTATAGCTTATCATGATATCACTATTTCTAACTTCTTTTATAAGTGAAGCTGAAATAAGAAAAAAGTAACTCTAACTTTGTATAAAAGAAATATCACTGCAGAAAATACATATCATATGATAATGAAAGATAACTCTAAATGTGTTTAGATAATAATAAACTCTAGCAAAATACACATTACAATATCTTGTAAACAATAAACTCCATGTCTGATATCTTTAGATAACGCTATCCAACAAAAAAAAATAACCAAAATACTTTAAACAAACGAAATATCAAACAGTTCTGAATACATGTACATGTAACTTGAAGCACTGTTATAAATATCCAAATTGCCATCAAAAGTACAGTCTTTGTAATCGGGCGCGTGTAGAATGTGTTATCGCCATTCTTGTTCACACGAAATTGTACTTAACGGACTTTCTTGTCTGATATACTTGGGAACACTTGATACACTTCTGCCAAGTTCCATTCACAGGGCTGAACTGTCCTTCAATAAAACGACATCGCCGACGGATAGGTTTCTTTGGTGTTGTGTCCACTTTCATCGACTTTAAAGGGTGACTAGATATTCCATACGCCATCGTTTCCAGAATAGGTCTGCGAGTAGTTGAACACTTTTCCATTGCGCTTTGAAGGCATCTTTCTCGTCAAATGGTCCATGCGGCCCTCCTCCTTTGTATGTTTTCTGGGTCAGATGGGCATATGGAGTAAGAATGAATTGGTACTCTGGATCGGTTGAAACTGGCACCAGTGGTCTTGACTTAATAATGGCACTAGCCTCAGCTAAGAACGTTACGAGGGTCTCGTGTGTCAACTTGTTTGCTGTATCAGTAATCAACAATGAATCTTGTATCCGTCTTGTAAGGCCTATCATCCTCTCCAATGCGCCACCCATGTGGGATGAGTGTGGTGAGTTGAATATCCATACTATTCTGTTGTCAAGAAAACATTTTTTGACAGGTCCATCTTCTACGTTTATAGCGTCAATTCCAAGACTTTCTGTTGAACCAACGAAATTTGTGCCACGATCTGATCTAAATGCTTCCACGTATAGCGACAAATCACCTAAGTGCATTAATGAAGGATGAGGAACTCATCTCTTCGATGACTTCAATGTGAACAGCTCGCGGTGAGAGACATGAAAACATTACAGCCCAGCGTTTTGTATTAACCAGTCCTCCTCTAGTTCGACGTGCAAGAACTTCCCAAGGTCCGAAGGTATCCACTCCTACACTTGAGAATGGAGGTTCTGGTGTTAATCGATCTTCAGGTAGGTCAGCCATGAATTGATGTTCTGGTTTTCTCCTCATCTTTCTGCAAGGCACATCTATATATCACCGAGGACACGATACGCTTGGCTAGTGTTATCCAATATCCAGCTGATCTAATTGAGCCTTGTGTGAAGTGGCGCCCTTGATGTTTGGTAAGTTGATGGTAGTAGCGCACCAACAGTGTAGCTATGTGTTGTTTGCCAGGAATAATGACAGGATTTTTTTCCAGTAACTTTCAACTCCGATTTCATCAATTGGCCTCCTACACGCAAAATACAATCATGGTCTAAAACTGGATTCAGCTTTACAAGTGAACTTTTCTTACTGAGAGCTCGGTTTTCTCTGATACTTCTGATCTCTTCTCGAAAAGCTTCACTTTGGAGTTTGGACCGCTCGAATGATGTGTTTTTCTGTTTCAAGATACTAGTATAGGTCAACATCTTTCGCCTTGTTGCAGAAATGCCATCCTCTGCATGGTTTTGTTCCACTCCAACATATGGCAACATGTTTCAAGCGTGCAATACCTGAAACTAAACTACTACAGGTTGAGTATTTGGTAAACCTTTCAGTTCCAATGGAGGGTTCTTCAATGTGCAATGTTTTAACAATTAGCGTAGGTCGAATCTCCCTGTCAATCTTTGAGTCTATGAGGTCATACTCTTGTGGCATCTGTTCATCATTATTAGATATATCTGTTTTGCCTTGGTCTTTACTATCAAGGAACCATCGTTTCGGACCACAAAGCCATGGGCTGTTTTTCATATTTTCAACTACGACTGGTCTAGTTGCTTGATCTGCAGGATTATGTTCTGAAGGAACATATCTCCATTGCTCTGGCGAGGACACTTTGTGAATTTGCAGATCTCAACACCAATCACTGCAGCACATAACTCCTTCTTAGGTGCAACGTTACCTTTCCCTACTATGAATCCTTGATGTAAGTTACCATCTTGATCCTCTGCTTTTAAAATGGCAACTGCAGCAATGGCTTCCTCGGACGCATCAGTAAACACATGAACGTGTTTTTGAAGGAGCTTCTCGGTAGGTACGGAAAGGTAAGTACGAGGAATTTCCAGTTTTTCTAAATACCATAGTTGTTGTTTCCACTGTTCCAATTCTTCTTGGTATTGTTCAGGTAAATGTTGATCCCAGTCTGTAGACTCTTCAGTAAATTTTCTAAGCAGTAACTTACCACTGATAACTTGTGCAACAAATCCTAAGGGGTCATAGAAGCTATTCAGACAAGGGAGGACTCCACGGCGTGCATACAGTTTCTCGTCTAAGGAGAGTCTATAAGAAAATGCATCAGATCGTAGATTCCAGCTTCCTAAACTGCGTTGTATTGGAAGAATATCCTTCGATAGATCGAGAGTCATCAAGTCCTTTGCTAGGTCATCAGTGGGAAAGTATTTCACGACATCACTGCTGTTGGATACAAATTTGTGAATTTTACGTCCTCCTTCGTGCAACAAGGCGTTTTGAGTTCTCTTCATCAGGCTTACAATCTCTTGTGTGGATGGCAACGAAATCAACCCATCATCAACGTAAAAGTTGTGTTCTACAAAACTTCGGACATCACTTCCATAGGTTGATTCAGCATTCTCTGCAGTCCTCCTTAGCCCATATGTAGCAACTGTAGGTGATGGACTATTGCCGAAGACATGAACGCAAATTCTGTATTCCACCAATTTTTCTGAGGATCGTTATCAAAGTACCAGAAGAAACGTAAATAGTTCGCATGATCTTCTCGCACTTAAAAACAGTGAAACATTTGCTGAATATCGGCCATACCCCCGATTTTATCAAGCCTGAATCGCATGGGAACACCAAGAAGACTGTTTGTCAGGTCAGGGCCAGATAGAAGCACGTTGTTCAATGACACCTCATTACACTGAGCTGATGAGTCAAAGACCATTCTGACTTGATCAGGTTTTTTGGATGATATACACTGAAGATTGTTAAGAACCAGAACCTGAACTCTTCATCTTTCTTTAATGTTGGTGCTAGTTCTCCGTTTTCTGCATCCAGAATGCGTTTCATGAAGGTCACTGCGTGTTCGCACTTGACTGGGTTCTTTTTAAGGTAAGCGTCTAAGATCATGGCTCTCCTCAGTGCTTGTTGTCTATTATCCGGAAGTTAACATCTAGGTTCTCGGAACGGAAACGGTGCAACCCACTGTCCGCTATTGTCACGAAAAACTCCATATCCATAATGGCGAGAAATTCTTTTTCTTCTACAGACAGTCCTGGCTATTCATCTTCATGAGATGACTGGAAAATGTTCTGTCCAACTGGTTCGTTTCTTTGTGGATGTTTAAAGATTGCATCACACTGTATCTGTATTTGTTTGCAACTACAACATCTGTGAGTCCTTCCAAGAAAAACTTCGCCTACAATAACCCATCCGAGTTGAATGTCTGGTCGTATGGAGCGTTAGTAGGTCCAATGCGTTGCTCAAGTATGTGCTGTGCATCACCAAGATCACGACTAATCAAGAGAAGAATGTTGATATCTGAATCTAGTGGCATCAGGTGTTCGGCTATGTCTCGTAGATGAAAATATTTATCTGCTACTTCTGGGGTTGGTATCTCACATCTGTTATCAGGAATTTCATCACATTCGATGACTGTTGGTAAGTTGAAGTGACAACTTCCTTCAAGAGGTTCTACTACTAGTCCAGTGACTTCTTCCGCTACAAGTTGATTGTCCGCTGCACGTAAACAGTGTCTAGAATTCAGATTCACTCTAAATTTTAAAAGGTCAAATAATTGGGATCTTGCGAGTGTGCGATTGCTCTTTTCATCGATAACTGCATACATCTTAATAGCTTGCTCGCTGCTGGACGACGGATATATACGAACAGGAAGGACCGTTGCGCATAATCGACCACTGAAGGTAGTTCCACAAAGTTCAGTGCACTTATTGGAAACTTTAGTTTTCCTCCTTCAGTTTTCCTCCCAGTGTTCTCCCCGCCGTCAGCAAATCTGGGGTTATTGTTTGCCTGAACGTGTTCTTTATCCAATCTGCCAGCTGCTTTAGGCTCAGAATTTCTTTGCTTAATATGCAACGCTGTAGCGTGACAAGAGCTTCCACAAAGTTCAGATTTGATGGTTGCAGTACAATTTCTCGACAAATGTTTGGATTCACAGCATTTATAACAGAAATCCATTTCTCGTAAAAGATCTTTCCTCTCTTGTAAGGGTTTAGCTCTGAAGGATCTACAGTGGTTCAACGAATGGTTTGCTTTATGAATTGAACATCTTGGTTGTTCTTCTTGTTGAATTGCATCGTCCGTTGTTAGTTCGGTTTTTCTACTGTGAACAGGAATAGTTCGTTTAAGTTCGTTCATTCTTTTCTCTGTTGTTTATGTCAGAGATCCATCAGTTTGGAAAGCTGGATCATTTTTCACAATGCTGAGTTCTCGAATGAATTTTACAAGGAGGCTGAACGGTGGAAATGGAACACAATAGTATCACTTGTACTTGGACGCTTGAGACACCCACTTCTCTTGTAGACCTTGAGGCAGCTTACTGATGATAGGATTGACACCGGATGATGAGTCATAGTATGACAGCAGTGTTGCGTATTGCTCGTTCTCCTTTGCTGATTCTACCTCTGTTAAAATGTCAAGGATATCGTAGAGCATTTTGAGCTTGTTTTTTTTAACACTGATTCTATCATTTCTGGTCTGCAATTACGATCCTCCAAACGTTCCCAATACGATGCAGTTCTTTAACAGGGTCATTGATGTTAGATCCCCTTATGCTACTTGCGAACCTTTTTGATTCTGATCCAAGCCACTTAATGAGCAGATCCATTTCTTCAAATGCGGAAATGTTTGATTCTTTCACAATGCTTGTGAAGCTAGCTTTCCAGGTTTGGTAAGAGTCTGGTTTGTTGTTGAATGAGCTGAACCGTGACATTAGAAGGTCTTTCGCAGGAGGAATTGAGTTCTCTACCACATGGTCATTTGCCTCTACTGGTTCTCTTGACTTTCTGATGCTCTGAGGTGGTTAAAGATTATCAGGTTTGTTGCTCTGCTCTTTGTCCCGATCACTCATCTTGTCCAGTTGGTCAAATGAAACATAATCACTCATTGCTCCTCGGATCGTGGAATGTTCACGTACATAGTTTGATGTGTATGCACGTTTTATTTGTTCCAATGAATCATAAATACCAGGAGGATGTTGTTTCGGCAATGACAGATGAGAACTATGAATGTCAAGCTCTTCTATTTCTGCTTCTAAGGTATCAATCTTCGTCTGGTTTTCTAAGAGTTCCATTTTTGGTTCTAGTAAGGTTTTCTGCTTGTGAATTTCTCTTTCTTTCTCAACATACTGATGTTTTACTTTTTTCCGTTTTAAGATTTTCAAGTTTTTTCCAGGATCGATATGATTTACTAATACTATTCGATATGGATGCTTCAAATCTCGTTTCATACTTTTCGGATAGTATTTCGGCAACATCAATTAACAAGTCCTGAATCTGACGGTCGAAATTGTTCATAATGCTTAAACATTTTTGGTTCCTAATCATTTGATTGCCTAGTTCTAAATCACTTTCTTCTGTGCAGGTGCGGGTTAGAAAGGAAATGAGGGACTCGTAACTATCTCTATATTCAAATTTCACCATCTCCAGATGGCTTTTAACTTTCCGTAGATATTTGAAATCCATGATGGAATCGTCAAATTCTGTCAGGATTCTTTTAAATTCCTTCCAATCTTTCTTGAGGTTACTCATATAATAATCCAATATTGGACTGGAACAACTCTTGACCTTTCGGCGTAGGTGTACGTATTTGCCTATCCATTTTGTCTGTAGCTGCACAATTTTTTTACTATTCTGCCTTTGCCTACAAATAATTAACCAGAACACAACAATCCAATGCTTCGAATTTATTGTGTATGCGGTAAAAAACTGAAACAAAATCAAAGTATGAATTACTCATACGTTCTCAAAATGTACATGTAAAGACAGAATGCGTATAATAATAGTTTATAATGAAAGAATAGAAATAAAAAAACTAGATTGTTCTCGTTGCGAGCAACGAGTAGGTCTTCCGTCCGATTTTTTAGTAGATAAGACGACTTTTAACACGAAATTGTTAATCTACGCAAAAAATTAGGGAAAAATTTTTTGGGCACTCGGGGCTTGAACCGGGGTCGCCTGGGCCATGTCCACGACTCTATCGACTGAGGTACTCGGACTCTCGCTTCAGGACTTTGATGCTTCATTTCTCGAAAATGCGTTGATCGATTTTAAAACAAATTACATATTCTGAATCAAAAAACGAGTGTCTATCAACTTTTAAAATACAAGAGGCCCATGGGGCCACATCGCTCACCTGAGCAACAATGGGCGTTCAAAATATATTGTGCCATATGGCCCTCAGTAGAATAACAAAAAAATATTGTAAAGTATTCAAATTTTACATTTATTTTTGCATACACGTAATCTTTGACACTGTACCTTCATGAAATACTGTTTTTACACAGAATAAGAAAATCCTACGCAAGATATAGAACTAAATATTTGGTTGGGGTACACTGTTATATAACTTCTAATTCCCTGTATTTTCGTTCTGCCCCCCTCCCCCACTTAATAAAGCGATCAAAATATATGAGAGCATATAGGTACATTTTCTTCCTCAACTACTTACTAGTTGTTGTATTTTTTTAAAAATATAATAGTTATTGTATTTTATCAAAAAAATCCTACATGTATATATGTGAAGAAGAAAATTGCACCTCAATGCGCTCAATTTCTCAAATTAAAAATATTCAACAATTTAATTTGTCTTCTCCATTATAATTAAATGACTGTTGTTTACCTCGAGTAAACTTGTGACTTTTATAACTTTACTCACACTTGATTGATGAATACACTGGAATGAAAAATGTTGTCACGTGACATGTTAAAGAACTATAAAAATCAATGTTACCGCATTGACAGGCACATCATTCTAATTTACTATGGCCCACCCATTATTTTCATTTTTATTCAAAAATAACAAATGGCTACAAACCATCAGGATAATATTCCGCTGTAATATTTTCTTAGGAATAGCGATAATTCTTTTATCCCGCAACAGAAATGTGTTAAAACTATAGAAACTGTTTTAACGATGTCGTTTTTATTTACTCACATTTTACATTACTCATTGTATAAAGAGGGGGCCCCAGAGGGTACAGTTATATACAGCATATCATTCTTTAATTTTTTTGTGTACACGTATTTAACATACTCTAATTCATATAGAATTTCTAATGATCAACCAAAATTTCAGCGTCACTCGTAGAATTATAAGCAAGATGAGCTCAAAATTTTGCTAGGTTATTACATTCAGCTTCAGATTTTTAACTTGGTATTTCCTATTCGGCATTTAAAATGGAAAAAAATGAATGGCCTCAGATCTGTGTGCAAACATAGAATTGTGAGCGAATCTCTGTCTTATAATTCGAAGCTTAAAGAGACAGTACGGCGCATCTTATCGAAAAACCGACTTGAGAAAATTTTCCGATCGGGTTCGGTATTTTTTTACTACTCATGAATGTATAAACTTTCAGAAAATTACAAAGTTCTCCATGCAATAAATCTAATTATTTCATTAAAATTAATAATTACGTATAACATATCACATAAATACATCGCAACGTGTTTGGGGTTCAGCCTTCTATACTGTAAACAAAACACATGCAGGGCTCGCGAAGAATCTCCTGGACAGGTTTGTTGATAAAAATATGTCTTTTCTACTTCTCATAGGTAATAACTGTTCAAAGTTTTTTAAACAACATTTATTATTTTGTAAGCATGTATTTTTCGTGTTTATCATAGTTGCTACAACTTAAATCTATTTTTATAAACGAGGCCCCTTGAGGGGTTATTTGACATATTTATGTCTATTCATTTTAAAATGAACCTGAATTGGTAAACCATTTATAAATTATCGAGTAAGTAAGGATGTGTTTCATTTAGAGAATCGCTTTAACCTCGTGTTCCATGATGACCGGAGTGGGACGAAGATCTTGTAGTTTTCAGCACGTGTCAATTACTGTCAATCAAAGTCCACGTGGTACAAATAAACGATATAAGATTATTCCGGTATGTACGGCCCTTGAATTTCCGGAAGCTCAAAATTACGTTAATTAAATATGTGAAAGGGATTTTTATGTATTTCAACTATTACAATAAACGTTATTTCTTATTCCCTAACGATACAATAGGTAAATCTGAAGTTATTCACACATGTGTTTTCAGCTGTACTGTCTCTTTAACACTCAAATATGGTAAGTAAATAGAAATTGTAAACAATTAAACACAAGAAACATGCACTATAACAAATAAGGAACACAATTTATTTTTCAAAATGAATCATATACATGTATATACCTACATACACTGTATTTCCGACAGCGATATTAAACTCTATTTAAACTGAATAAACTCGAGAAAATGCCGAGCATCTCAACAAAATAAATACCGAATTACCAATAGCCTGAATGAATTGCATTTTAGTTCTTTCTTAATACATCAGATGTTGCTTAATTTGCGCAGGTAAACAATAAACTGTTTGATTTACCGAAGTCTCTGTTTGATTTGATACGTAAAAATCAGGAAATACAAGCGACAGTTCCCAGGTTAACGCAAAGCATAAATAAAAACGAAACGAAAATCACGACAAGCTAACACCACCGTCATATGTGAAAACTGTCAACACATAAAAATATTTAGCCTCAATTTACTTCACAAAATCGCCACCAATGTATTTTGCATGTTTCAAAGATTCCCTTCGTACACGAACTGTTGCACAACAAAAAAATTCATAATTGTCAGATCGACCCGTTCTTTCATTTCTGCAATTTATATTCATCTTTCCATAAGAATGCTTTGAGCCAAATTTGGTTGAATTTGGTTAAGTGGTTTTTTAGTTCAAAATGTGAAAAGTTTACAGACGGACGACGGACAAAATGTGATCAGAATAGCTCACTTGAGCTTTCAGCTCAGGTGAGCTAATAAAAAGAAATTTAAAAAAATAAAAAAGTCGCAAAAATTTATTTTTGAAATTTTCTTCCTATGACGAGAGGAAGTGACGGCAGACATTTTCTTGATTGTGTTGTACCAGAGAAATGGTGGATCTATCATCTCTGAAAATTTCAGCCTTGTATCGTAACTTGTTTTTGAGAAACGTCACAGACAAAATTCACTTTTAAAAATCGTTTATCGACGATAACTTCCAACCGGAAGTAAATTTTCAAAAATTGATTAAAAAAAAACACACAATAAACTTCCGATAATAACGCATTACTGTTGAAAATTTTAATGAAATTTGGTGAGCCATCTCCGAGAAATCGTTTGCACAAAATCAGTAAGAAAAAAAAAGAATGATAACAATAAGAAAAGTGAAAAAGAAACAATAGAATAATAGATGGGTCTTCCGCTGAAGACGGAAGACCCTAATAACAGTATTGAGGATAGGACCCAAAACAATGAATTTTAACACAAATGGGTTTCCATTAAAATTGTCACAAAAGTATGATTTATTTACTAAGATTGACAATAACAATACTTTCCATACTTTTTAGAGTGAAATGAGAGATTTACTTATAAACTGCATTTATATAAAATACAAAACAGTTAACATATAAACAAATAACCGCCTATGTAATATAAATCAACAGAAAACTACTTACAGTGTGTGGCAGCAAACAAAAAACATGTTGGATGGACTGACTGTCCTTGTGTTGGTCACACAAACAACAAAACAGGAGGTCAACAGTAAGGAAAAGTAACTCTAAATTTTTATAGTAAAAGGATAACTCTAGGTTAAAAAAAGAAAGATAACTGCAGAAAATACATATCAATATGATGATAGAAAATAACTCTAAATGTATTTAGATAATAATTAACTATAGCAAAATATACATTACAAAATCTTGTAAACAATACATCACTTGTGAATTAAGAAAGGCCCTTAGCTGCCATGATACAAGATTACTGGCTCACAGCAATTACTTTTAGATAGGTACATATCATGTACCACATACATGTACCACATTTGACAATTATCAAACTTACTCACTCTCTCTCTCTCTTAAAATTTCTTGCAATCCAAATCATATTTGATTTTTATTAGCCCTCTTGTGTCTCTAAAAAAGGGTAGAGAAATAAGATTTATAGTGTTAAACAAATAAATGTTTTAACAAAAATCAAATACGCCAAATGCACAATTTGTTGAAAGTATCGTGTAGGGTTTTTTTGTATCTCATTTATGGTTGCTTTTAGTAAAGCACCAGTTGAGATAATTCAGAGAGCAGTAAAGAATTCACCTCATGTAATGTGATTGAACTAAAGAATTTGATTACATTTTTTTGAAAAACCCATAACGATCGAAGAATGTACAATGTAACGATGTCACATAAAACCATAAAGAGGTTTCCAGTGTACTCAATAGGCGCACATCATGTAATTTGTAAGAAAGTATATAATTAATATACGTTATTCTTATCAGTCCCGATACATCTGTTATTGACAAAGACAAACAAAAAATGGAGCCGTTACTAGCGGCATGCCTCGTCCTACCACTGTTAGTTGGTGGACAGTCTCTCACTCCGTCAGAGTTAGAGGTACGAGTTGACGATACACTAAATAACGTAAGTCATTATTATGGACAAAAATGTTGTCAATTACAATTTTGAAATTGGTACAGTGCTCCACTTTACCAGTACAGGTACCTTCCATAAACAACCTATTTCCGATAGAGATGAGATCATTTTAAATTGTTAAATTATTATATTGTTCTATTATTGTTCACAATATTAAGTTAACAGTATCTCCTATTGTGATGGACACCCCAACATCTTAAATAATCCAAATGTTTTGTTCTAAAGAACTCAGCAAAATGATCACATGTTTCAATCGGAACAGCTCGAGTCCTTCCGGCAGAGTTCGGTTTTTATTAATGTACTTGAATTACGCTATGACTTTGTTTGAATTTTAGTTTTAGTCTTCTCTAGGTGTTACAGTGCTTTACCTACATTTATGTTCTTAATCAATTTGCAAAATAATTTTCCAAAGTCTATAATTATAAAGAAATAATACGTGATTATTTTAAGATTTTGTTTGAATTTTAGTTGTTGTCTTCTGTAGGTGTTAAAGTGCCACCCTCAGAACCCGGGTCTGACGGTCAGCGTGGTAAAGGATGGTCGGCTGTTGTTCGCTAAGGGATACGGTGTTACTGATGTCTCGACTAAGACCCCTGTCACCAACAAAACTCTGTTCCAAATTGCATCACTCTCCAAGGCTTTTGCTGCAACTCTGCTAGTGAAACAATTGGAGGAAAAACCCAAGTAACAATTTAAAGTTCTTGATCTTTAAAAATATAGAATGAATCGGATATGGAAGAATAAACGATGATTGTAAAAATGATTGTAATATACAAAATAACGTACATACTGCCTATGACCTTCACAGCAGATCTGCAGTAGTTTAACCTATGTAATTATTGATGTATATGTGGTTAAATCTGAAAACATAACAAAGCGTCCTTTAACATACAAAAATACATAAAACTAGATGCGATCTCGTTACGAGTAACGAGTAGGTCTTCCGTTCAATTTTTAAACGATACGATTAAGATATCAATGAAATTTCAGAATTCCCCCTCAACCACTCCCTTTTAGATAATGCATACGATTGTCAATATCCCTTGAAATGTTTAACAAAGAGTTTTGCTTTTTCACATACAGCACATTAAAGATTTAAGATTTTAGTCCCCTATGATCCCTAATTACGTCATCAATTGGTTTGGCAATGAGTTTTACAAAGTGATATTGCTACGACCAACAACTTTGTTTCTGTAATGCATTACAAAATCTTGATCGTTTTTAAGGTATGTGTAATAGATTTTACGAGTGTCTTGGCCCCTAATTTAAGAGGCCAGCCCCTTTTTCTTGGGTTCATTCGAAACATCTCACGGATACTAACATTTTTTGTTCTTACACTTATCTAGAATTGTTGTTCACTTTTGAGATACAAATGATTGAATAGTTTAGGGGCCAGCCCTGTAGATCATTAATGGGGACAGACTTTGGTGCTTTGGTAAATTGAATCGAGTAGAATTGTTATTGCAAACATTTTCTCTTCTACAATGCTTAACAAAGTATGTCTCCTTTTCTAAATATATTGCGTCAAAGTTTTAGTACTTTGGCCCCTAAAAATCCCTAATTACGTAATAAATGGGCGTGGCAATGATTTAACCTGATAGATATTGTTACGATCAACAACTTTGCCTCTATAATGCATTACAAAATCTTTATCTTTTTAAGGTATGTGTAATAGACTTTACGAGTGTCTTGGCCCCTAATTTAAGAGGCCAGCCCCTTTTTTCTTGAGTTCATTCGAAAGGTCTCACGAATTCTAACATATTTTGTTCTTACTTTTATCTAGAATTGTTGTTCATTTTTGAGATACAAATGATTGAATACTTTAGGGGCCAGTCCTCTAGGTCCTTAATGGGGACAAACTTTGGTGCTTTGATAAATGGAATCGATTAGAATTGTTATTGCAAACATTTTCTCTTCTACAATGCTTAACAAAATAAGTCTCCTTTTCTAGATATATTGCGTCAAAGTTTAAGTACTTTGGCCCCTTAAAATCCCTAATTACGTAATGAATGGGCGTGGCAGTGATTTTTTCTGATAGATATTGTTACGATCAACAACTTTGCGTCTATAATGCATTACAACATTTTTATCATTTTTAAGTTATTTGTAATGGAGTTTACAAGGGTCTTGGCCTCTAAATAAAGGGGCCAGCCCCCTTTTCTTGATTTTGTTGGAAAGAACTGTTGATTATCTACTACTTTTGTAATATATGTCTTAACAAAATATCAACTGATAAAAAGATACAGATCAAAACGTATGAAAATTTTGAATAAAATTCGTACTCAATTTTCGTGGCCAGGCGAGCTCCAAGAAATGGCGCCACTGGCGTAAAACAACATAATAGTGCACAAATTCAAACTATAGACTACCTATCCTGAAAATTTCATAGTCATATCTCTGACAGTTTCTGAGATCAGCTCTGCACAAAGTAGGTCGTAAAATGTACAAAATGGCCGATAAATCGGTACCGGAAGTGACGACAGGAAAAAATCTCAAAAATGTATTAAGTTTACATCAAGTCCCATCTTCTGTGAAAAAATAGTTGAAATCGGTTGAACAGTTTTCGAGAAATCTCGTGCACAAAATTTGGAAGAAAAAAATAATAAGAAACAGTACGAAAACTATAAGGTCTTCCGTTGGAAGACCTTAACAAGAGGCCCAGGGGTCACATCACCCACCAGAGCAACAATGGCGAATTAATTTGACTTAAACACTTTAAATAATTAAGAACAGTAAAATTTAATATTTAACAAAGTTGAGTACCATAGTTTTCATATTTAAGACTCAATATTTTATAAGGGTGGTGGTAAAGATATATAGCGATATATAAACTATATACAACACCGGTATATTATTTCCTGCAGTTTTTGCACATATGTGAACAGTATTAGCTTTTTGAAGATAAAAATTTTTATTCATTTTCTAAGACGTACCTATACTACTATATTAAAATAAAATTTTGGGCTTTAATACCGAGAAATCGGAAGAGTACTGTCTTTTGTTTTATATATTTTTAACATCATAGGTACTTGGAGATTACCAATTTGTTTTTTCTCAATCAGGTTTCGCTAATTAAGAATCAACGAAAATTCATTTTAAAAATCCGGAAATCATGCGCATCATATTCACGCTAAATCACGGGATGCTCTTTTGTTTTTATTTCCACAATATCACATTTGCATGGATAAACTAAAAAACGATTACACAATACGTGTAAATTTTCATTAACAATTTGCTATATATATATATGTATTCTGTTAATGAAAGAAAATACATGAGAAAACTCTAACTCAGTGCTTTTAATATGAAACATTCCGAGAGTTCTGAATGTCAACATGGTGTGAAAATTTGATGTATCTATTTCGTAAATGCCCGACATAATATGCAATGTCAACCCGTGCACGCACGGGTCAAAGTCTAGTACCAGTTTAAAAACACAGCACTGTCGGCCTACCTTATCGTGTGTAATCATAATTTGAACATGTGAATCTACACAATATAAGGATGCCAACTTGTATTTCATTAATATTTTATCTCAGCGGTCATGCAATACATATATAGTTTACATGATGAAAAAAATGGAAAAGGTTGTTACCATTTACCTGCAATATTTTTTGTTTGGTGTATTGGTATATATGGAGAAAATTCGAACTATAATTAGTGTTATTTTCATTTTCCACATCTAAGAGAATATTTTTTGTGTTTATTTAAGATGCTAAGCTCTTAGTATTAATAAACAATGCCAATGAGATACATTTCATTTTCACAGCTCTTATCTCATTTGTGAAAGTTAACCATGATTGGCGGACAGATGATTACCAGATAGTTTGGAAGCCAGTATGCAGTGTTAGGCAAAAGTCGCTAAGGCTACAGTCAAAAACGTAATTGGTCTTCCCTTAAATAATTGTTTACCTGGTGTAAACTTGTGTGACGTTTTATAACCTTACTCACTTGATCGATGAAAAAAATCGACTGGAAATGTTGTCACGTGATAAGTAAAAAGGAATATATAATTCAATGTATTGTCAGGCATACCTGTATCACTTTTGTACGAAGGCCCATCAATTATTTTCATCTTTCCTCAAAAACAACAAATGGCTACAAACCAAGATGATTTTCTGCTGCAACATTTTCTTTAAAATAATGATAATGCAGATATCATCATAATTATAATGTGACAGAACTTTTTTACAATTATTTTACAAGTTTACAAAAGCACAATTTCTAACTATATTCAGTTTTAAATATAAAAAAAAAATAAGAAAAAAAGTAAATTCTAAAGTTTTGGTGGTATCGAACCCGCAACCTAAAATCCCTAGCTCTATACTGTTACCTTATGTCTGGTGCTCTAACCACTGAGCTATTTCAGTCACTACAACTTCAGCCATGATTTTACGGACTTGTAGTATTTCTCTAAAATGTTCAATTTTTGGGATACAAAATGACAAAGTAGATTGGGTCATCTCTCTACGTTTTTGTTGATTGAAATCGGTTTAATTTCCTTTAAACCTTTTATAGACTATGACAAAAATATGGAGCTCAGACCCACTCTATAAAAGGGAAGGCATTGAAGTTCTAAAAATGACACTATTTGGAGGTTTTGACACGCATACGCCAGTTTAAATCAACCTATTCCGAATATTCAACATATTTTAAGGTTATAAATCTATATTATGGTAAATATACATTGTTTTCAATAAGTTAGAAAGAAATTATGAGATTTGTTCATATTTTACTTTTATAGTATCTTATCTATCCTTATATAGGCAGTTTACACGCCTTATTCACCCATCTTCTTTGTTTCAGATTTCGTATAATTCATCAAATGAGAAGGGACCACAAAGTAGTTATAGCACATCATCCTTTTAATTTTTCTGTACACAAGTATTTCATGTTTAGTAAGAC
Source organism: Magallana gigas (assembly GCF_963853765.1). Classification (NCBI taxonomy): domain Eukaryota; kingdom Metazoa; phylum Mollusca; class Bivalvia; order Ostreida; family Ostreidae; genus Magallana; species Magallana gigas. Next base: position 45,130,674 of record NC_088858.1, on the reverse strand, counting down.
AATTCTAATGATAAACACACATTTCAGCGTCAGTCGTAGAATTATAACCAACCTTAAAAAATTTATCCAATTTGTTTAATTTCTTTTTTAATGTATTAATAAATTATATAATTAAAATTTACTAGACTTTGACCCGTGCACGCGCGGATTGACATTGCATATGATATCTGGCATTTACAAAATAGATACATCAAAACACCGTATATTATTGACATTTGCATAACCAAACTTCAAGCCTACAATAATGTTTCGGCTATTAATTTCACTACACTCTGCTGAGTTGGAATAATCTAACTGTGTCTCGGGAAAAGCCTTCACCACAGTTAAAAAGCCTCCCATAGTCACGTAATGTAGCAGAAAATTGCAGAATCGCTCCAAAACGATTTTGGAGAAAACAGAGACATAGATAACATTTAATTTATGTCTCTGGAGAAAATAAAGTTGCATTGAAAATAACAGTCAAATTGTTCACAACAAACCATGTTGAAGCTGTAAATACCTTTCTTTAAAAAGTTTAATTCTATAATTGCAGATTTCAACATATTTCAACAACGTCTCTTACACACCATGTTGACATTAGCAACTGTCGGGATTATTTTTAATAAATGCACTATGTTAGAGTTATCTTCCGTATTTTCTTTGATGAACAGAAAAATTTCCAATGAAAATTAACACGCATTTGTTTTATCGTTTCCAAGTTTATCCATGCAAATGTGATGTTCTGAAAACAAAAAATAAAGAGCCTCTCGTGGTTTAGTGTGGATGTAATGCGCATGCGCAAGATTGTACAGATGATTTCCGGAATTTTTTGAGGAATTTTCGTTGATTATTGATTAACGAAGCTTGATTGAATAAAAATAAAAACAAATTGGTAATCTTCAAGTACCAATGATGTTTTAAATATGTAAAACAAAAGACAGTACTCTTCCGATTTATCGGTATTTCGAGTCTATTATTTTAATATAGTAGTATAGATTGTAATTGAGTTAGCCATGTGACAGGAAATCAGTTTATGCACTTCTGTGTATGTTGGAGGCATTAGTCCTACCCTATTACCTATATAGTTTGAGTACAGAGGCGGATCCAGCAATTTTGAAAAGGGGGGGTTCCAATTGATGAAAATCAATACGTGCAAAATACATTATTTGTCAATAAACAAGGCCTTTTGAACATTTTCCGTGCGTAAATTTAATGAACATTTATCTCATCAATATCTATTTCACATCTATTTTAAAATCAGAGTGCACTGCATTATTGAGCGTTTTGGTTTAGGTAAGGAAGATTTACATAATTTCCAGCCTTAAAAAACCCAAGTCTCCAGCAATGAGAACGTGCGTCTATGCTATGCTTAATAGAAAGAAACACTTAGAAACAAAAAATAATTCAGACTTCTTACGACAAGCTATTATTAAAATGAATTTTTGTTAAAAAAAAAAATTGATGTCTTTGATGTTTAAATTCTGAACTATTTATTGACAATGAATTCTATCGGTTGCCTTCTTAAATAAAGGTCTAAATGATAGGATATGACAAAAATGGGGATAGTTTACCTGCTGAATAGATGGAACATGTGAAATACAATTGTACAAGCAATAGTCGTCCCAGGGAACTTGATGTGACCTCTGTATAATGGGTGCGCCACATCACCCGGCACTAGTACAGATGCGATCTTATTCAGGAAAATGTTGAAAAGTTTGCATTTTCATAATGGTTTTTATATAAACCCCTTACACGGTATTTTGTAACATCATTTCCGATTCTTGGAAACAAAACAAAAAAGGGCTTTCTTTTGTGTTCCATGTGGGTATGAAGGTACATTCCAGGAAGATAGCATAACTTGTATAAAATTAACTATAATCGATTTTTTAAAGAAATAGAGTAGGCAATACATTGTAGATGTTATTATAAATCTGTGTTTTAGCGACACTGCTTAGTTATTTTTTTTTAAATTTTCCACATGTTTACTCACAGATGTGAGCACCGGATGCTGATGGGGAGTACCTTTTTCGATAAAAAAAAAATCGTTATGGTTTTTCATATCAGAAATACATGTACATGTAAATTACGGTGCGTTGTAAAAAAAATCGTTAAATTAGCAACTTTAAAAGCCTATATTTGAAATTATACAGTATCTTTATTATAAATGGGGACAATTGTCTTTAAATAGGAATTACAAGTTTTCAAAAAAATGTATATGTCCCAGAGAAAGGGGGGGGGGGGTCCGACTGGAGTATCTTTTTAATTTTGAAGATAACTGTAAACAAACGGTTTTGCATTAATTTGGCACTTATTAACTATGTAAAAGTTACCAACTAATTGTAATATCAACACGATATGTAATAAATATCGGTTGTAATTTTCAATGCGCGGAATGTGTTTTGTTTGCATCACCCGTATTTATAACCACCTAAGATAAGAAGTCGCGGATGATTAATCACAACACGGTTTAATTGAGGCTGTGAAAACGTCTTTTCAATTACATAAACATCCTTTATTGTGTTTGGTGTTAATTTACACGATAATGAACTCGGAATACATGGCTACTCCAAATTCTCTTTTGGAGGAAATTCCGGCGAAGTTACCGATCAAAAATCGATTATTTCAACCAAAGTCGCCCCTTGCTTGGTCCTTGTTTACACATTATAAGAAATTAATAAACAAAAAACAAAGGGAAAATGCACTTAATCAGAAAGAAGACAATTTATTTTTTAAATCATACATATACCTACATATCTCCATCAACAGAAATAATGTCTGTTAAAAATAATTAGACTTGAGAATTTGCTAAACATTTTTTTTAAAATTGAATTAATCACCATTGCAACCCCTACGATTGCTCAAGGATCATACCGAATTACCAATTGAATGAAATATCTTTTAGAACGTTGTTTTTATCATTTCAGCGAGTAAACAATCTACTGCCTATATACCGAAGTCTATGTTTGATTCGTTACGTAAAAAGTCCAAATAGTAGAATACTGAATACAGGCAATCGTTCCCCCAAGTACACAAGAGGCTCATGGGCCACATCACTCACCTGAGCAACACTGGCTTTATATGGGCGTTCAAAGGATATTGGGCCATATGGCCCCTCGGTAGATAAATAAAAAATAAGTTTCTGAATATAACACTTATTTTTGCATATACTTAATCTTTCACATATTTACTTCTATGTATTACCATTTTGATCGAAAAAGAGATCATATACAATTTTTATAATTAAACATAAGAAAAAAACTGTACCTCAATGCGCTCAAATTTAAAAAAAATTAATTGGTCTTCTCCTTTATAAACGAGTGTCGTTTACCTGGCATAAATTCATTTCGTACGACGTTTTATAACCTTTTCATGACTCACTTGACTGATGAATAACTTAAACTGAAAACACATAAATCTAATGTGTAATTCTAATCTAATATTGACATGCATATCGCTCTATTGTACTAATGCCCGCCCATTATTTCCATCTTTTAAAAAAAAGCTAAATGGATACAAAGATGATTGTCCGCTGCAATAATTTTTAATAACGATAATGCTTTTATCCTCTTCATAATAATGAGAATAAGAACTATGGAAAACTGTTTTAAAGATGTCATTTTCATTTACTTGTGTTAGAAAAACTATCAAAATTGGTGTAGATTTTATATAATTCATCGTATAAGAATGGGCACCAGAAAGTAATTGCAGCATATCATCCTATAAGGTATTTCTAAGGATCAAGTCAATCGTTCATGCTAAATACAGTGCTTGGTTTGAGTCATTTTTTTCTCATGAGTTTATAATATAATCTGTCCCGAGTGTTTGCTTCCCTAACTTTTTGCTTGATATTTCAATAATCATAAATACCATAATTTGTGCTTAAATTACATTAATATACTAAAATGTTCAGACTATCTGTTTTGATACGCCACCTCTACCGATTCAGGGTTTTAAAATACACAAACAAAATTAAAAAGTCTACGGGTGTTTCGCATTGCATCAGCCACAATGAAGCCAGGAGGATAACGTTGAAAAATTGTGCGAGGTATTCCGAGTAAGTTCCGAATGGTCAAAAGATGTAAACATTCCCCATTATAAAATCAAAGAAATGTGTTTTCGTTCCTGTGAACTTTCATGATTGAAAAATGGTAAGTTGTCAGATATTTTTAAAATTTAACCTTTCATCTGTATTTCTTTCTTAGGCATGTGTATTTTTTATTAAAAATCATAAAAAAAACGATGAAAGCAATAGTTTAGAAAAGACTGTACATTGTACATTCAACTTAAAATTTTTAAACTTGGCATTTCCAATTAAGCATTAAAATATAAAGGAACTAAGGCATGGCCTCTGCTCTGTGTACAAACATAGCATTGTGTGCAAAGCTCTGTATCTTGACACTCAAATATGGATTGACTCTCAGATACGGTTAGTAAATTGTAAATTGTAAACAATTTTAAAAATGCACTAAAGCAAAGAAAGACCACCATTTATATTTGAATCATACAGTTTATATACCTATATATTTCTATCAGCTAAAATAATCTCCGTTTATACTGAAAATGCTGAGCATTTTAACAACACAAGTTTCATTAAATAACAATTACGTAGAGATCGTACCGAATTACCAATAATATGAACAGCATTTTATAATGTGTTGTAAGTTCATCAAATTTTGCTCATCTTGCGCAGGTAAACATTCAGCTGTCTGGTTTACTGTATTCTATATTTGATTTGATACGTAAAAATTCCAAAATACACGCAATAGTTCTCCTTAAGTTAAAAAGCATAGCTAACGAAAATGAAACGAAAATCAAAATAAGCAAAAACCACCCTCACAAGTGCAAATGTCAACGCATTGAAATATTTCACCTCAATTTACTTCACAAAACCGGCACACATATATTTTACATGTTTCAAATATTCCCTTTGCACGGAAACTGTTGCACAACAACCAAATTCATCTTTGTCAGTTTGACCCGCTTATTATTTATCCAACATGGCTGTTTCAAAGAAACTGACTGGTCCTCTCTCTTTATTGTATCGTTTTCGATATATAAAATACCGAACCCGAAGTTATAAATTGATTGACCGCGATTTTTCTTTTTTATTATTTTCGTAAATTACTCAAATTTGAAACAGAATAAGTCCATAAGTTTTGCAATTTATATTTTCCTTTCCATAAGCTAGGATTATGTATGCTAAATTATGTTTAATTTGACTCAGTAGTTCTTGAGAAGTTTTTTTCTACAGTTTCGAGATTTTCTCCGCTTTGAATAAAGATAGGTCTTTCATTTCTGCAATTCTTATTCATCTTAGCATAAGAATGCTTTGTGCCAAATTTGGCTGTAATTGACCAGGTGGTTTTAGAGAAGAAGTTCAAAGTGTAAAAATTTATAGACGGACGGACGGACGACGGACAAAATGTGATAAAAAAAAAAGCTCATTTGAGCTTTCAGCTCAGTGAACTAAAAAGCAAAACGAAACGAAATAAAAAAAAAAGCTAAAACCACCGTCACAGGTGAAAATGACAACGCGTTGAAATATTGAACCTCAATTAACTTCACAATAATCGGTACCAATATATCTTCCATGTGTTATAGATTATATTTGCTCGTGAACAGTTGCACAACAAATATATTGATCTTTGTAAGATTGACAACATGCATCCAAAAATGGCTGCTTCAAACAAAAAAGCTCGTTTTCGAGATACGGTAGACTGGTAATGCCTGTCAGAGACCGGTCTATATCGTAGGGAATTGCCAATCGACGAGATATGGAATAACGAACCCGCTTTATAAGTATTTTCGTAATTAGCTCAAAGAAAGTGAGCGCACAAGATGGTAAGTTTGCAGGTATCCTCGACACGAATCAATTGGGATTTAAATGTCTATAACCTCGAAAGGCTATGTACAGGTTTCAACAAAAATATATTATGTTGAGAGTCGAAGTACATGGTTATTCTGGTTATTAAAAACTCACAAAGCTTTCAAAAAATGGCAATGAGAGGTAAACCAATAACTAGTTGGAAATGTTAATGCAAACATATTTTAATGAAGTTATAATTGTGTATATCCTAAAAAACTAGTAATAAGAAAAGATTTTTTTTATAGTGTTCATACAGCAGATCTAGAAATCAATAATAACAAATTAAAATATACCGGTATGTTATAATTCAACATCATGTTATAATAACAAACATTTAATAAGACAAAAAAGTGTAATTTAAAAAAAAAAAAGACCACCAGTTGGATTTGAACCGAAAACACTGAAAGTATGTATTCACTAATCCAGGACGAACGCCCTGAGCCATGCGAGACTTGTCAATATGTGCTCTATAAAGTACTGTTTGAAACAACACTGTCATATCAATGGACTTTGATTTTTATCCCTTAAAAAATAATTTGAAAAAGTACATAATTAGTCATCTCTGGGTCATCTCTCCATCTTTTTTTTTAAAAAGCGACATTTTAAATGTTGAAATATGTTATCTTTACACGTTTCAAATTTGTGGAGAGAAGACCCAGAGACAACAAAATCATTTTAAAACAGTTGTAAATAAGTAGGATTTTGCATGAATTGCATCCTGTTGCTATATTTAGACCCATATTATGATAAAACCTTTTGATTTTCAAATATTTTTCCACTCATTCCACATCCAACAGAAACCAAATAACGGTTATAATTGGAAAAATATTCATAACTAGATACGATCTCGTTACGAGTAACGAGTAGGTCTTCCGTTCAATTTTTAAACGATACAATAAAAATATCAATGGAATTTCAGAATCACCCCCCCCCCCCCCCCCGCCGATCCACTCCCTGATAATGTATACGATTGTCAATATCCTATCAAATGCTTGACAAAATGTTTTGCTTTTTCACATACAAAACATTGAAGATTTAAGATGTTAGTCCCCTAAAATCCCTAATTATGTCATCAGTGGGTGTTGCAATGAGTTTCACAAACTGACATTGTTACGATCAACAACTTTGTTTCTATAATGCATTACAAAATCTTTATCGTTTTTAAGAAATATGTAAAAGACTTTACGAGTGTCTTGGCCCCTAATGTAAGAGTCCAGCCCCTTTTTCTTGAGTTCATTCAAAAGGTCTCACAAACTCTAACATATTTTGTTCTTACACGTATCCAAAATTGTTGTTCATTTTTTAGATACAAATGATTGAATATTTTAGGGGCCAGCCCTCTAGATCCTTAATGGGGACAGACCTTGGTGTTTTGATTGATGGAATCGATTAGAATCATCAACGCAAGCATTTTCTCTCCTAAAAAGCTTCACAAAATATGTCTCCTTCTCTAGATATATTACGTCAAATTTTCAGTACTTTGGCCCCTAAAAATCCCTAATTACGTAATAAATGGGCGTGGCAATGATTTTTCCTGATAGATATTGTTACGGTCAACAACTTTGCTTCTATAATGCATTACAAAATCTGTATCGTTTTTAAGTTATTTGTATTAGAGTTTACAAGTGCCTTGGCCCCTAAATAAAGGGGCCAGCCCCTTTTTCTTAAATTTTTTGGAAAGAACGTTTGATTATCTACCACTTTTGTAATATATGTCTTAACAAAATATCAACTGATAAAAAGATACAGATCAAAACGTATGAACATTTTTGATAAAAATTCGTACCCAATTTTCGTGCCTAAGCGAGCTCCAATAAATGGCGCCACTGGCGTAAAACAAAATAATAGTGCACAACTTCAGACTATAGACTACCTATCCTGAAAATTTCATAGTCATATCTCTGATAGTTTCTGAGATCAGCTCTGCACAAAATAGGTCGTTAAAAAACTACAAAATGGCCGATAAATCGGTACCGGAAGTGACGACAACAAAAATTTCAAAAACATATAAAATTCAGATCATGACTCATAATCTGTGAAAAAATGGCTGAAATCGGCCGAATAGTTTTCGAGAAATCGCGTGCACAAAATTTGGAAAAAAAAATAATAACTAGATACGATCTCGTTACGAGTAACGAGTAGGTCTTCCTTGCGATCTCTGTTATAAATCATACCATGAATAATCGATACAATTTCAGAATAACCCCCCCCACACACACACACCCCAGCCCCTTTTTCTTGATTTCTTTGAAAAGGTCTTAAGAATACTAACATTTTTTGTTCTTACACCCATCTAAAATTGTTGATCATTTTTGAGATACAAATGATTGAATATTTTAGAAGCCAGCCCTTTAGATCCTTAATGGGGACAAAAATTCGTGTTTTGATGATTGGAATCGATTTCAATCATAAATTCAAACAGTTTCTCCTCTATGATGTCTAACAAAATGTTTCTACTTCTCTAGATAGATCGGGTCAAAGTTTAAGTACTTTGGCCCCTAAAAATCCCTAATTACGCAATAAATGGGCGTGGCAACAATTTTTTCTAATAGATATTGGTACGATTAACAACTTTGCTTCTATAATGCATTATAAAATCTTTATCGTATTTAAGCTATTTGTATTATATTTTACAAGTGTCTTGGCCCCTAAAAAAAGGGGCCAGCCCCATTTTGTTGAATTTGTTGGAAAGAACTTTTTATTATCTACCACTTTTGTTATATATATGTTATCAAAATATTAACTGATAAAAAGATACAGATCAAAGCGTATGAAAATTTTGATTCAAAATTCGTTTACAATTTTCGAGAACAGGCGAGCTCCTAAACTTTGCGCCACTGGCATAAAAAAACTGCATTGTGCACAACTTCAATCTATGGTCTACCTATCCTGAAAATTTTATATTCATATCTCTGATAGTCTCTGAGTTTATGTCTGCACAAAATTGGTCGTAAAAATTTACAAAATCGGCCGTAAATCGGAACCGGAAGTGACGATTTCAAAATTTCAAAAAACTTCTAGAATTATGACCTCTGGCAATCATCTGTAAAAAAATGGTCGAAATCGGCCGAATAGTTTTCGAGATATCGCGTGCACAAAATTTGGGGAAAAAAATAATAATAACTAGATACGATCTCGTTACGAGTAACGAGTAGGTCTTCCGTTCAATTTTTAAACGATAAGATTAAAATATCAATGAAAATTTAACCACTCCCTCTCAGAAAATGCATAACATTGTCAATATCCCTTGAAATGCTTAGCAAAGAGTTTTGCTTTTTCACATACAGCATATTTAAGGTTTAAGATTTTAGTCCCCTAAAATCTCTAATTATGTCATCAATTGGTTTGGAAATGAGTTTTACAAACTGATATTGTTACGACCAACAACTTTGTTTCTATAATGCATTTCAAAATCTTGATCGTTTTTAAGATATGTATAATAGACTTTACGAGTGTCTTGGCCCCTAATTTAAGGGGCCAGCCCTTTTTCCTTGAGTTCATTAAAAAGGTCCCACGCCTACTAACATTTTTTGTTCTTACACTTATCTAGAATTGTTGTTCATTTTTTAGATACAAATGATTGAATATTTTAGGGGCCAGCCCTCTAGATCCTTCATGGGGACAAACATTGGTGTTTTGATTAATGGAATCGATTAAATTTATCAATGCAAACATTTTCTCTTTTACGATGTTTAACAAAATATGTCTCCTTTTCTAGATTTATTGCGTCAAAGTTTAATTACTTTGGCCCCTAAAAATCCTTAATTACGTAACAAATGGGCGTGGCAATGATTTTTCCTGATAGATATTGTAACGATCAACAACTTTGCTTCTATAATGCATTACAAAATCTTTATCATTTTTAAGTTATCTGTAATAGAGTTTACGAGTCTCTTGGCCCCTAATTTAAGGGGCCATCCCCTTTTTCTTGAATTCAATCGAAAGGTCTCACGAATTCTAACATCTTTTGTTCTTGCACCTATTTAAAATTGTTTATCATTTTTGAGATACAAATATTTGTATATTTAAGGGGCCAGCCCTCTAGATCCTTAATGGGGACAGACATTGGTATTTTGATTGATGGAATCGATGAGAATCATCAATGCAAGCATTTTCGCTTCTACGATGCTTAGCAAAATATGTCTCCTTCTCTAGATATATTGCGTCAAAGTTTAAGTACTCTGGCCCCTAAAAATCCCTAATTACGTAACAAATGGGCGTGGCAATAATTTTTCCTAATAGATATTGTTACCATCAACAACTTTGCTTCTTTAATGCATTACAAAATCTTTATCGTTTTTAAGTTATCTGTATTAGAGTTTACAAGTGTCTTGGCCCCTAAATAAAGGGGCCAGCCCCTTTTTTTGCATTTTGTTGGAAAGAACGTTTGATTATCTACTACTTTTGTTATATATGTCTACTCAAAATATTAACTGATAAAAAGATACAGATCAAAATGTATGAAAAGTTTGATGAAAAATTCGTACTTAATTTTCGAGCCTAGGCGAGCTCAAAGGAATGGCGCCACTGGCGTAAAAAAACTGCTTTGTGCACAACTTCACACTATGATCTACCTATCCTGAAAAGTTCATAATTATATCTCTGATAGTCTCTGAGTTTATGTCTGCACAAAATGGGTCGTAAAAACTTACAAAATCGGCCGTAAATCGGAACCGGAAGTGACGATTTCAAAATTTCAAAAAACTTCTAGAATTATGACCACTGGCAATCATCTGTGAAAAAATGGTCGAAATCGGCCGAATAGTTTTTGAGATATCGCGTGCACAAAATTTGTGGAAAAAAATAATAATAACTAGATACGATCTCGTTACGAGTAACGAGTAGGTCTTCCGTTCAATTTTTTAAACGATTCGATTAAAATATCAACGAAATTTCAAAATTCTCCCTCAACCACTTCCTTTTAGATAATGTATACGATTGTCAATATCCGTTAAAATGCTTAACAAAGAGTTTTGCTTTTTAACATACAGCACATTAAAGATTTAAGATTTTAGTCTCCTAAAATCTCTAAATACGTCATCAATGGGTTTGGAAATGAGTTTTACAAACTGATATTGCTGCGATCAACAACTTTGTTTTATAATGCATTACAAAATCTTGATCATTTTTAACGTATGAGTAATAGAGTTTAGGAGTCTATTGGCCCCTAATTTTAGGGGCCAGCCCCTTTTTCTTGATTTTATACGAAAGGTCTCATGAATAATAACATTTTTGGTTCTTACATCCATCTAAAATTGATGTTTACTTTTGAGATACAAATGATTGAATATTTTAGGGGCCAGCCCTCTTGATCCTTAATGGGGACAGAAATTCGTATTTTGATAAGTAGAATCAATTAAATTCATTTAATCAAACATTTTCTCTTCTTTGATGTCTAACAAAATATGTATACTTCTCTAGTTATTTTTCGTCAAAGTTTTAGTACTTTGGCCCCTAAAAATCCCTAATTACGTAATAAATGGGCGTGGCAATGATTTTTCGAATAGATATTGGTACGATCAACAACTTTGCTTCTATAATGCATTACAAAATCTTTATCGTTTTTAAGTTATTTGTAATAGAGTTAACGAGTGCCTTGGCCCCTAAAAAAAGGGGCCAGCCCCTTTTTCTTGATTTTTTTGAAAAGGTCTTAAGAATACAAACATTTTTTGTTCTTACACCCATGTAAAATTGTTGATCATTTTTGAGATACAAATGATTAAATATTTTAGGGGCCAGCCCTCTAGATCCTTAATGGGGACAGAAATTCGTGTTTTGATCAGTGGAATTAATTTAAATCATTTATTCAAACATTTTCTCTTCTATGATGTCTACAAAATATGTATACTTCTCTAGTTATTTTTCGTCAAAGTTTAAGTACTTTGGCCCCTAAAATTCCCTAATTACGTGATAAATGGGCGTGGCAATATTTTTTTCTTATAGATATTGGTACGATCAACAACTTTGCTTCTATAATGCATTACAAAATCTTTATCGTTTTTAAGTTATATGTAATAGAGTTTACGAGTGCCTTGGCCCCTAAAATAAGGGGCCAGCCCCTTTTTCTTGATTTCGTTGGAAAGAACTTTTGATTATCTACCACTTTTGTTATATATATCTTAACAAAATATCAACTGATAAAAAGATACAGATCAAAACGTTTGAAATTTTTGAATGAAAATTCGTACTCAATTTTCGTGCCCAGGCGAGCTCCAAGAAATGGCGCCACTGGCGTAAAACAAAATAATAGTGCACAACTTCAGACTATAGACTACCTATCCTGAAAATTTCATAGTCATATCTCTGATAGTTTCTGAGATCAGCTCTGCACAAAATAGGTCGTAAAAAACTACAAAATGGTCGATAAATCGGTACCGGAAGTGACGACAACAAAAAATTCAAAAACATATAAAATTCAGATGATGACTCATCATCTGTGAAAAAATGTTGAAAATCGGTCGAATAGTTTTCGAGAAATCGCGTGCACAAAATTTGGAAAAAAAAAATAATAATAACTAGATACGACCTCGTTACGAGTAACGAGTAGGTCTTCCGTCCGATTTTTTTTTTTTTTAGATAAAATGATACCATGAGATATCGATACTATTTCAAAATTACCCCCCCCCCCAAAAAAAAAATTTGAAGATAAAGAATAAAAACCCTAATTACGTCAGACATGGACCTGACGATGACTGTTTCAAACCGATAATGTAGAGATCAACAACTTTGATTTTTATAATGCATAACAAAATATTTATCGTTTTCAAGTTATTCGTAATAGAATTTACGAGTTTCTTGGTCCCTAATTAAAGGGGCCAGCCCCTTTTTCTTGATTTTATTGGATATAACTTTTGATTCTCTACTACTTTTGTTCTATATGTCTTGTCAAAATATCAACTGATAAAAAGATACTGATCAAAACATATGGAAATTTTGATTCGAAATCTGTACCCCATTTTCGTGCCTAAGCGAGCTCCAAGGAATAGCGCCACTGGTGCAAAACAACTAAATAGTGCACAACTTCAAACCATGCTCTACCTATCCTGAAAATTTCAAAGTCATATCTCTTATAGTTTCTGAGATCAACTCTGCACAAAATTGGTCGTCAAAAATTACAAAATCGACCGTAAATCCGGACCGGAAGTGACGACGACAAAAAATTCAAAAACATATAAAATTCAGATAATTTCCCATCATCTGTGAAAAAATTGTTCAGATCGGTTGAGTAGTTTTCGAGAAATCGCGTGCACAAAATTTGGAAAAAAAAAATAATAATAAACAGTACGAAAACAATAAGGTCTTCCGTTGGAAACGGAAGACCTTAATAATAAGAAACAGTACGAAAACAATAAGGTCTTCCGTTGGAAACGGAAGACCTTAATAATAATAATAACTAGATATGATCTCGTTACGAGTAACGAGTAGGTCTTCCGTTCAATTTTTTAACGATACGATTAAAATATCAATGAAATTTCAGAATTTCCCCTCAACCACTCCCTTTCAGATAATGTATACGATTGTCAATATCCTTTAAAATGATTAACAAAATGTTTTGCATTTTCACATACAGCACATTGAAGATTCAAGATATCAGTCCCCTAAAATCCCTAATTACGTCATCAATCGGTGTGGCAATGAGTTTTACAAACTGATATTGTTACCATCAATAACTTTGTTTCTTTAAAACATTACAACATTTTGATCGTTTTTTAAGGTATGTGTAAAAGACTTTACGAGTGTCTTGGCCCCTAATTTAAGGGACCAGCTCCCTTTTCTTGAGTTCATTCACAAGGTCTCACGAATACTAACATTTTTTGTTCTTACACCTATCTCAAATTGTTGTTCATTTTTGAGATACAAATTATTGAATATTTTAGGGGCCAGCCCTCTAGATCCTTAATGGGGACAGACTTTAGTGTTTTGAATAATGGAATCGATTAAAATCATCAATGCAAACATTTTCTTTTCTACATTGCGTAACAAAATATGTCTCCTTCTCTAGATATATTGCGTCAAAGTTTAAGTACTTTGGCCCCTAAAAATCCCTAATTACGTCATCAATGGGTGTGAAAATGATTCTACCTGATAAATATTGCTACGATCAACAACTTTGCTTCTATAACGCATAACAAACTTTTGATCATTTTTAAGTTATTTGTAATAGAGTTTACGAGTGGCTTGGCCCCTAATTTAAGAGGCCAGCCCCTTTTTCTTGATTTTGTTGGAAAGAACTTCTAATTATCTACCACTTTTATTATATATGTTTTAACAAAATATCAATTGATAAAAAGATACAGATGAAAACGTATGAAAATTTTGATTGAAAATTCGTACTCAATTTTCGAGCCCAGGCGAGCTCCAAGAAATGGCGCCACTGGCGTAAAACAACATAATAGTGCACAGCTTCAAAGTATAGACTACCTATCCTGAAAATTTCATAGTCATATCTCTAATAGTTTCTGAGATCAGCTCTGCACAAAATAGGTCGTGAAAATGTGCAAAATGGCCGATAAATCGGTACCGGAAGTGACGACAGAAAAAATCTCAAATTGTATGAAGTTTACATCAAGTCCCATCTTCTGTGAAAAAATGATTGAAATCGGTCGAATAGTTTTCGAGAAATCTCGTGCACAAAATTTGTGGAAAAAAATAATAATAACTAGATCTCGTTACGAGTAACGAGTAGGTCTTCCGTCCGATTTTGTTTTCATATGATACGATGAAATATCGATATTCTCTGCCAAATCTGCGATCTTGGTGAATCTAGGTTTTTTGTCTCGAGACCGAAAACGGACGAACAAAAGAGGTTTATGAAAATAAAAGCTAGGTTTTTTTTTATACATTTGTTTAGTGTTCACCACTGTTAATCATGGAAGATGAAACACCAAAGATTATCAGTTAAACTTGTGAAAAAAATGAATTGTTTGAACTCTTCTGGTGAGTACCGGAAGTGACGGTTGACAAAAAAACCCCGTTAAATATATCTTCAAACGATTGTCTATCATTTATAAAAGTTTGTGTGTCAATCACTTACAGTGACAAAAATCTCGCTGGTATCAATTTTGTAAAAAGGCTAGGTACCAAAGATATTTGAAATCTTGATTGTTTTCAAGTTATCTGTAATAGAGTTTACGAGTGTCTTGGCTCCTCATTTAAGGGGCCAGTCCCTTTTTCTTGAGTTCAATCGAAAGGTCTCACGAATACTAACATTTTTTGTTCTTACACCCATCTAAAATTGTTGTTCATTTTTGAGATACAAATGATTGAATATATTAGGGGCCAGCCCTCTAGATCCTTAATGGGGACAGACTTTAGAGTTTT